>NC_090789.1:2424196-2504196 GCF_040054535.1 Antennarius striatus | reverse complement strand
TAATCAGTGCCGTTAATGTAGCAATGAATTAGTAGTTTAGATGTCACGGGACGCTTAACACAGCTGATCCTTACCAGACACCCACACACACACTCAGCCCACGGGACCCCCGGGGACCACAGGCGGACATTGTATAGCAGGCTAATTATCCCAAATTGCTAAAGTAGTAGAGGGTGTGTGTGTGTACGTGTATGTGTGTGTGTGCTCCCACAGCTGCTCCTGGTGTCAAGCCTTTGATAGATGAGAGATAGAAAGAGTGTTCATTTACTGCTCGTAAACACACACACACACACACACACACACAGACACACACACACACACACACACACAGACACACACACCTGACTGCTCATTTATTGGTCTAACAGATTGGTCTTTTGTTGCTCCGTCTCCGGTTCACGGAGGAAGAACTTCTGAGGTTCAGACTACGTCGCTCATGGGGGGGGGGAGAACCCTGTCAACAAACCCGTGAGCCCGAAACGCCGCCACTCCACCGCCGCTGAAAACGGTGGTTATAATTAGGAAATAAGAGGCGTCATAAACAGACATGTGCCGATAGTGGGGAGGGAGTGAGTGTGATGGATGAGTGGATATGATGGCCTTCATCGCTGGTGGGGAAGAGCTCCACTGCCCCCCCCCCGCCGACTCCTGTTCGCCGATGATGTTTTTGTTTATCTTTACTAAAACTTAATGCAAATATTAACTTTGGGGGAGTCGAAATGATCTACTGGAGTGAAGATGGAGATAGAAATGGAGATAGAGATGGAGGTGGAAGTAGAGATAGAGTAAGAGATGGAGATGGAGATGGATATAGAGATGGAGATAGAGATAGAGATAGAGATAGAGATAGAGATAGAGATAGAGATACAGAAAACAGTAATCCCTCGCTTATTTGCTGTTCGAGATGCTCGGCTTCACTACTTCACTGATTTTTAGTAGGTAGTCACATGATACCGTACGCGGATGCTGTTGGCCGATAGCATCTGTGTGTGCGCTGCGTTCCGAGACTCACGGACGCGCCCCCCCCCCCCCCCCCCCCCCCCAGCCTGAACGACTGGCCCCAGCCTGAACGACTGGCCCCAGCCTGAACGACTGGCCCCAGCCTGAACGATGACACCTCATCTGGTTTAAATTACCTCCCAACCACACGCACACCTGCACCAGCACAACTGTGTGTGGGCGGGTGTGTACGGGTAAGGGGGGGGATCAAGCCTCTGGGACTGTGGCGGGGGAACGCCCATGACCCCCAACCATACACATTAACACACACACACACACACACACACACACACAAACACAACGGGGAGAGAGCAACAGAGCGGGTAGGGTGTGAAATAAGCTGTAAGGCGGAGGGGATATTAAGCTGCCACATGTGTTCTGTTTACTATTCTCTAATTAACCCCCAGGCTGTCTTATAGACTACACACACACACACACACACACACACTCACACACACGCACACACACACATACACACACACACTCTGTAACTTGTCTGCGATAAATTGGCTCTGGTGTCATAGAATCTGAGCATCATCATCATCAGCGATATCGTCCTGCTGCAAATATCTAACATGACCCGAGTGTGTCCATAAAACTTTATATAAAAAGGTGTGTGTGTGTGTGCATGTGTGTGTGTGTGTTTGACCTCCAACTGTGACTCTTTTTTTTTTTTACCTGTCCCATGGTGCACCGGGGTGACCAGCTCACTGGTGTTAATGATTGATGCTTCACCAGCAAACACGTTTGATGTGTGACTTCTCCTGCAGCTGCATCCAGCCGGATGCTTCAGATGATCTAAGGCGCTGGACGTTTAGCTTCACACACGTGTCCTAGCGACGCCCCGGCGATGTCAAAGAACCTTGCAGTTCCACATCCTGGTTTTTTAAGTGCTGGAGAGGTCGCCTTCACTTGTATTTACTGAGTAATTTAGTTAATTCAGTGCCAACTTCTTAACTTTCTTTTTTTTTTGTGGCAGCATTACCTGTTTCTGCAGCTTTGAAATTAAACATGATTTTAACATACTTACCCAAACCCATCTTGTGCATCTTGAAAATAGTATATCTAATGTGTTGCATTGCATTGCTGTTTTTGCACTTAAAGATTGCCGCTGTCCCTTCACAAAAAAGCAGCTAAACCTCCACCGGAGTTAGAATTTTGTTGGATTTCGTTGTTATTTGTATCCCTCCATCATTTTCATCTTCTCTCCTAAACAAATTCTCCTCTGGTTCCAGATTTTCAATCACAAAAACACATTCGGAATTTCGAGGAAGCTGATTTTTATTTCTCTGATTAGCTTTCTCAGCAGACGCTGGGAACGTTTCATTTATCTGGTTTGGGTTGTGACGATTCCAGCCGCTATTGTAAGTCTAAATGTGCACACACACACAAAAAAAAGTGTGTTTTAACCTGACACAGAATATAAGAAGGCTAAAATAGCCGACAAAAGGAGACGACAGAGGAGGGGAGAGGAGAGGGACGCCGGCTGTGTTTAGAGTGTTGAAAAACGAGTGACTTCTTAATGGAATTCACCATGGTGCTTTTTCCTAAGGTGTCATCCACAGATACGTTACACACTGAACACAGAGCGGCACACGGAGGCTGGGGGAAGTGAGAAACTAATTGAAAAGAACCAAGCAGAGAGAAATCTGATAGCTCTAGTTTGGCCTGAGGGGGGGAGGAAAGTGGGAGGGGAGCAACGAGGGGGGAAAGGGAGAGAGATGGGGTGGGTTTAGGAGACAGAAGAGGAGCGTTAGAACCAAATTTTCTACCGATATCCACTGGAGGGGAATCAATTTTTATCGCAGCGAACCGGGACAAAGTGTCCACAGCGCCGTCTGTGTGTTCTGTGGGGAGAGTGGGACGCTTTGTGGAAAAGGATTTTACATTTGCATCACAAATTAAACAAGAAATCAAGCAGCTGAAAGGTTTTATGACATTTCTGACTAAATAAATCCAGAAAGTAGTCGTGATTTGTTTGGGGGGAAGCTATTCTTGGACAAGTTATGATGATCGTTCCTGTGTTTAATTATGTCTCATGAAACAGATTAAAATGATTTTAAAAAAAGACTTATATTTAAATTTCAACAGAGCTCATTGACTCCAGTCGGGCCTCAGCATTCCAGATATTCCCAATTCATTCAATTACGAGACTAATCTGGAATGCCCCTACACAGAAATATTCCAGTTTAACATTGTTAGATGTTGTGGAACAAGAGATATATAAGGATGAATGAGGCCCATTGTTGCTGTCACGCTGCTGTGTTAATAAAGTTTTTGTGTTTGGTGGTTCAGACGCAAACGGCTCCGAACTTTATTTCTTATTTATTCGTCTACTTCCTCGGAGGGAGTCACAGAGGGAGTCACAGAGGGAGTCACAGTTATTTCCATCCAGGTCTTCTTAGCCAACAGCACCATGAAGTACAGCTCTGCATAACGTCCCTTTGTCCTGCCCACACACACACACACACACACACACACACACACACACACACACACACACACACACACACACACACACACACACACACACAATGAGATGGACACAAGACATTTGGACACAACATAGACTAATGAGAGGTACAGTAAGAGTAATTTGTGCTACTGAGATACAATAACAGCAAAGGACACAAAGTGAATTATACCATAATGCAAACAAAGGCCATGCACACACACACACACACACACACACACACACACACACACACACACACACACACACACACACACACACACAGTCTTTGTCTTGTTTCCACCGTCTTAACTCTCACATGTAATTAGCCTCAGTCCCTCTGTCCGTCGTAGATACCGATAGCACACAGGATGGGGTCAGTGTGTGTGTGTGTGTGTGTGTGTGTGTGTGTGTGTGTGTGTGTGTGTGTGAGTGTGTGTGAGTGTGTGTTTTGGAGGGTGGGTCTAAGGGTGGAGGGGGGGTCCGAGCATCTCGAGGGACAGGTTATGACAAATAAGATTAATGTGTCCCCTATTTCCAGACTGGTGCACTGGCCTCTCTGCTGCTAATACACACACACACACACACACACACACACACACACACACACACACACTCACACAGACACACACGCATACACACAAAATCGCGTCATAAAAAACACACATGAGATCTCTGATAGCTTTTTCTCTCAGGAGAGGGTCCATATGGGGACCAGAGTCAGGTGGGAGTGTGTGTGTGTGTGTGTGTGTGTGCGTGCGTGCGTGCGTGCGTGCGTGTGTGTGTGTGTGTGTGTCCCTCTCTCTGTCTTTTCTTTTGTTGTCACACATGCCTTGAAACCATTTCTATCTAAGGATTAAATCCAGTCTCAAACACTTTGAACCATCTTTGTTTTATTCTCTTTAGTTTTGGTTAAATTGTTTAAACAAAATTTGATGTTTTTTGAATGATTTCTATCTTTTTCAGATGAATTACAAAAATAAAATGAGTTATTTAAGTCACTGGAAGGGAAAAACATCCCTTAGGTTAAGGACAATAAAGGTATGTTTCCTTAAACATGTTGTACAGTAATATTAACATGTCTAGTTTCATGTGAGCCGTCATATTCCAGACTCGGACATGCCCTCTGCCGCCCGCATCACGCTCACGCTCGCCGTCGTCCTGTGGCGTGTTATCGGGCGCCGTCAGCGTGACACGCTGTCAGCCGGTCAACACGGGAGTTGATCTGAGTTCAGAGCTGATCGCGGTCAGACACACACACACACACACACACACACGCATACACAACGTTGACATGTTTTATCTAGAGTGCTTTATGAAGCGCTGCTCATTTCATCACCCCCCATGCCTTTTGACCTTTGACCTTACAGCGTTTGGGCTTCCGTATTCAAATTTTTGTGACGTATCACCGAGACAAAGAGTTAATGTGACTGTGTGTGTACAGAGAGAATGTGTGTGTGTGTGTGTGTGTGTGTGTGTGTGTGTGTGTGTGTGTGTGTGTGTGTGTGATGTGAATGAAGTTAACGGTCCGTGTGAAGCTGACAGCCCATCTGCTGATTTATTCACTTTTTTTTTTTATTTATTAAAACCACAATTTAAATTTTATTTGAATACCACACTCCCTTTTCCCCACCGTTCTCTGAGCGTCGTCTATTTGATTTATAAATCCCAAAATTGATAGTGAGTGTAGTGTGTGTGTGTGTGTGTGTGTGTGTGTGTGTGTGTGTGTGTGTGTGTGTGTGTGTGTTACAGATACTCAAGAGACACACTCCCCATGAGACGCCCCCCTCCCCTCAGACAGCCAGAAAACGAGAGACAAGTGAATAGAATGGATTTTCTTTCCAATCCATTCTGATCAATCTGATCGTTAAAACTCCACACGTTGTCTCTTAGTTTCGGTTTATTTGTGTTAAATATTTTATCACTGGAAGCAGAAACAGAAGTCTGTCCACACACATCCATATTTGTTGCATTCAAGTTGAAATCAGCAACTTTGACCCCAATGTCTTCCCGTAGTTCTGCACCAAAACCAGAACCAACACCCATCAGACTGAAGCTGTTTCTCTGCTGGTGAATCACCGTCCATCATTTTGATGAAACCAATTATATTTTTTCACACCAACAGTAACAACGGTGAAATTTTTTAAACAAACCAAGACGAGACTGAAAAAACACAAAAAAAACAAAAAGAGGAAACGAGGAGCGAACAGATGAAAGGGAATCAATAATTTTGTGGAACCGATCGGATTAATAGGAACCAGAATCGACGCGGGGGATGATTTGGTGTTGCGTTAATCGTTGCACGTCGAGGTGCAACGATTTTACAAAAACAAGAAGAAAAAGCATTTAGATGGAAGGAGAGAGGAAAAAAGAGGGACATAAATCTGAAGGGATGGAAGAAAGAGAGAGAGGGGGACATCTCTCTGTCCTGGTCTGAAACTAATTGGTCCGGGATTAGAGGAGATTATACATTAAAGAAAAATACTGACAAATTATATAAAGCCCCCCATAGCTCTGGTTTTTATAGCCTTCATGGGAAGGAAATAAAATCAGTTGCTGCCTTGATGAGCATGATGACACAGATACAAAGCAGGTGAAACAAAAAGCTCACTTTGAGACCTGTGAACGTCGACAACCTGTAGTTTAACAGTTTCCATCCCATCAACACCCAGCAGCCGCGCTGTCCTGCGTTAGTGCTCGTAAATACTGCTGGAAATAAAAATGGAGGCGAAGCAATTAAAAATAACTCGGTTATGAAGACTCCTGTGAGACGCACGAGTAGATAACGCCGTTCAGTTTGCCGCTGTTGGCGATTATCAGTAATAATCTGGTATTTTCGTCGTTTTGAGACGTCGCTAGGTGTAGCGTCAGGCCTGTTTACAGGATTAAAATAAGCAACAACACATAAAACAGGAAGTGATGGAAATAGCTGTCAATCAAATTAATGTAAAAAAATTAACAACAAATTGAGAGGAAAAGGCACATATGTCAAACTCAAGGCTCGGGGGCCAAATGTGGCCCTCCATATCATTTTATGTGGCCCGTGAGAGCATAAAAGGTCAGAGTGTCTAAAAATAAATAGGTCAAAAGTGTGCTTTGACCAAAACTACATTTCCCACAATGCACTATTTAAGGCAGTTTTAACTTTGACAAAAACGTTTTTAACAAAATTAATGTTCTAACTTGTGTTTGATGTTATTTTTCTTTATTGATTGATAGTTTGATCCTTGATTGATGGAGTTCTGTGGGTTTAATAACCTGACAAATTAAAAGGATTTATGTTAGAACAGAAACAAACAAATATATTTTTTCTGTGCAACTATAATGTTTGTAACTTGAATAAGTAATAAATTCAGAGTTATTTAACATTAAGGAGTAGTTGCATTTATTTTACATTACATTGAGTTACATTTAGTTACACTTTTAAGTTACATCTGGCCCTTTGAAACAGCCATTATTTTATTTGACCCTCAGTGAAAATAATTTTGACACCCCTGGCTTAAAGCTTCCAGGTCATTAATTCGCATTCTCTTCCTCCTTCACCAAGTGTATCTGTTTTTCAAGTTCTGTTTTTTGGACCGGTCCATTTAAATCAACATTGACCATGGTCTTTATAGCTGTCCTCTCATTGGACCAGGTGTTGGATGGCCCCGCCCACAGAAATCTGAAGTCTTTCAGTGAATTTCCAGGCAGCGGATGATCAGACATTCATTTGTGCTTTCGTGGTAGATTTCTGCTGTAGTAGAACATCTGGTCTCAGAGAACCGGAAACCATTGTGGGGGGGGGGGGTGTTCTGGTGTGGGTGTAAGCCTTCAAACCCAAACATCTGTCACCTACCTGGATCAGACTTCATGTCCCATCAGCACCACCGTAAACATATCAGCCGTTTAAATGTGACTCCACCAGTGTGAGTATCACTCACTATAATAAATGATTGGCATGTTTGAAGAAAACAGGAAACTTAACATACTGGAAACAAACAGAAAAAGTTTTAAACAGTATATGAAATAAATAAGACAGAATGCCTTACAGTATTTTTTTTTTATTTTTTTTTAGATGAAGTGCTGTCATGAATCCGGCTTTAATTGGTTTCATTAATCATAGAAACAGAAGAGAGAGGACAGCGATTGCTTTTTCCTTAAACCAGTACCCATGGCAACAGACAAATCATTTCATAACACTGAAAATAAGAAATCTTAAGTCCAAGTATGTAAAAATTCAAAAATATTAAGGGGAGGAGAGGAAGGAGGGATGTGGGGGGGGGGATTGAAAGCTGCTGAGGCATCCCAGTAAGAGCATCTCTTGAAAGTGTTAAACTTTAATTATTCGCTGAGGCATCTGCTTGTTTCAACAACCAAAAAAACATCTGCCATTAATTAAAAACAGGCCTCCACCTTTCAAAAAGCGGCCGATGCTCTCTGCCATTCTGGATGGTGCTGATGGATCGCAGCCCAAACGCTCACGTGTTCCGCTTTAGGCTTCACATCCACCTCTTTTTTACATCAACTCAGAGCTTGAAAGGACTTTTTACAGCATCAGCTGTTGTTTTCCTCCCTTCCAGTGTCAGCCAGCTGTTTCGTCTTTCCTCCCCTCGGTCTGACGGGCCGATCAGACATCAGGGGTTTTTTTTTACCGTTCCTACTTGTCTCTGAAATATAGTCAATCTTTGGAAGGATTTTCACACGGACTCTGACAAGCAGGTAAACAAGCAGACAGCTTACCAGTAATTACAAACTGTTATTGTCAGTGAAATATGCTCACTTTCATTATACTTTATTCCTTCTGTGACGGGATTCTGGCCAACTCGTTTGACAGGAAGTGCTAAATAAGAATGGAAACAGGATGTTTACACAATGTAAGATATTAGAGAGATATAATCATCCGCCGGTAAGACTCTGCAGACAGGAACAGTGACAGATGATTTGTGCCGGGTTGCAGGAAGAAAGTTGGAAATTTCCCAGCTGTGAAACTTTTCTGGATCCAAATTATGGATGTTAAGGAATCACTTATACCTCCTGTTTGTTTGTCAGATCTCAAATAGTTAAGAAAATGCACCTTATCTGTCATTATGGTGGATCTAAGCACTTTTTCTACATCCAAAGTTCTGAATTTCTAAGACTACATAGATGTAATGTTTCTCTGACGTTACACTTAATTTCTCTTTTTTAAAAATATAAATGGCAGAGCCAGAAATCCCCCTCAACTGTGACAGGTATTCATTCTTGTAGTGAACAGTTTTCCATGTGTTCTATACGGCTCACCTGTCTGTCAGGCTTCAGCGGGAGACAGGTGAGGATCTAACGGGTAGACAGTGGCCAGAATCACAGGAGCACGCTTCAGGGATTTAATGAATAAAGTTACAGCCAAAACAAACAGACAATAATGCTCCAAGAGGAGATAACAAAACAAAAAAAAAAAAAGAAAAAAACTATATCCGTGTGGTGTAGAAGAAATCCAATAAAAAAAAAAAAACAAGACACCGGGGAACGACTTCGAGGAGAAAACACAAAGAAACATGAAGAATAAAGGTTGGAACACATCACAAAATATGACATCCATCATCTAAACACACACAATCCACACCTGAGAGACCAGCCAATTGGAAACAGGTGGAGGAGGAGCCAATCAGCCAATCACAGGTGGAAACAATCAAACGTCACACAGCAACCGGAAGAGAAACGAACAGAGAAAAATGAAGAAATGGACAGTAAATAAAAGTAAAGAAGACAGAGAATATAAATACAAAACATGTCATCAAAAAACAGACAAAACGCAGTTTTAAATACGGCTGACGAACGACGAAAAGATCAAGAGTGGAGGTGCGCAGGAAACAACATGGTGTCGAGAAAAGGACTACCAAAATAAAACCGGAAACGGGAAATGCAAAACCTTCGAAATAAGACGAATATTCACGACGATAAATTGGTGTATGCAGTGAAACGTTAAACTGAAGCAAATAACGTCAACTTATATAAATTTCATATATTCATTTCGTAACGTTTATAGTTGCAATTCCGTAATTGCAGCTTTATTTTTCTTTTTTTCTTTTTGTTTACTGAATATTTTTAATATACTGTATATAATCCATTTATTTCCACTGAATACTGTTCTGAATGTTCTGGTCTTTTCGTATCATTTCACACACACACACACACACACACACACACACACACACACACACACACACACACACACACACACACCTGGTCTTCTCCTCTCTTGCTCTGCCAGATGTTGGCATTGAGATTCCGATGTAAAATCTAGTGTGAGAAATGTTTTTAATTATCTCACCACCTGGACAGGAATTGCAGCATGTGCACTCACACACACGCGCGCACACACACACACACACACACACACACACACACACACACACACACACACACACACACACACACACACACACACACACACACACACACACACACACACACACACACACACACAATATCATCACTTGCTGACATGCAATAATATATAAAGACTTCCTGTAAACCTTGACTTTTCAACCTAAGAAAAAAAAATTAATTGTTTTCCAGGATAAATATCCTCAGTTGATCATACAGTGAGACTTCGGGGAGCATTAGAAGGATAAAACACACACACACACACACACACACACACACACACACACACACACACACATACAAACACACACACACCAGAACATACACACACACACACACACACACAGATATTCTCCTTCTTTTAATTGAAGTCAACAAATTAAGACGTGCTGCAGGAACAGTGCTAACGACACACTAATAACACACACTCTCCTCTAATGGGCTGTGGGGGATAGTGGGGCTTGTGAGGAAGCGCGGTGCGGTTGTCATTATTATTCCAGGGCAGCAGCAGACTGTGGACCTTCCATGTCGTCTTCAGACTGCTGTTAAGCTGTTGTTGTGCTTCAGCGACTTCAGAGTTCTTACTGAGAGCTTCTGAATTTGAGTTTGTCTCCAGCCGTCACACACTTCAGCGCCGTGGGCCTCGAATACACACACACACACATCCGTCTGCTGGTTTCCTGCATCTATATCTGTTTTTATTATATTGTTATTGATGTTACAGAGTCTGATTTTCACATAGCTTGACTTACAGTTAAGATGACCAAATATTCTTTGAACATTTCACTCTAAACATTTTAACATGCATGATGACTACAGACTGAATCAATTCTCTATGGACTCTTCAAACGGGGTTTCATGGCAGAATCAGTTTCCTATAATTGGGGCAAACTTTGCTGCTTTCTTTTTATTGTCTGTTAACCGAACAAGCCGCCAAATATGGAAGAACTTTTCTTTTTATTGCAGCCGTTGGACTGGCAGCAGTCGAAGGTGAATTCACGGAGGATGTATCTTGAAGCCAGGGTCATGAAGTTGCAGTCTGAGTACCTGATGCACCTCGTGTAGGTATTCTCTGGGGGGGGGGGGCAGAGTGGGGGTTGTTGCGTTAGCATAGCATTAAAATGGCTATTAAGTGTTTGAATCAATGAGTTTCAGTTTGTTTAATACACACAAACATTGGTTTATTACGTTAAATATGGATATATTTGTGGATATATAATGACCAATGTGTTTTTCCTTAAGTTAATTTTGTAAGTCATGAACACAATCATGTTTAGCACTGTCATTTAAAGTGATATATAAAAAGAAAAGAAATAAATAAAATGTCATTCTGGTGAAAGAAAGTTGAAGGTCTTTTATCCACTTTGTCAAATATTAATGCTTAGGATGAGGGTGCGATGTTATTTCCTGCTCTGGCACACATAGCTTCCATCACAGCCGACATGCCAGAGCTGGAAACTCCCCGTGGACTTCAGATTTAAAAATGTCGTTCCACATTTTGTTCACGCGTGTGGTTGCGATGAGCTCAATCAGCGCTCTGCGATCCACACAGAACCAAATGCATCCGGGTTCCTCGCCGTCTGGCGATGTTTCGGGCGGTACTCACCACCGCTGGTGAGCTTCAGGCAGCTGTCTTCACCGGCGTTACACACCGACCGGACCTCGCAGTCGTTGGGGGTGCCGTTGGGACAGGAGTAGCACTCTAGAGAGAGGCCTGACCAAAAAGATCAGGTCATCCACACCACCGCACTGCCTTTCAACCAATCAGGAGTTTCATTCATATCTTCGGGTCACGCCCTCCAACATATTTGATAACATCTAGACAATAATATCATGTTTCTACAGAATGAGTGGATCTATGATGGCTTAGCTTAGCAGCCAAACTCCTCCTTCAAAAGATAGATAGATAGATAGATAGATAGATAGATAGATAGATAGATAGATAGATAGATAGATAGATAGATAGATAGATAGATAGATAGATAGATAGATAGATAGATAGATAGATAGATAGATAGATAGATAGATAGATAGATAGATAGATAGATAGATAGATAGATGGGATCAATAAAGAGAAATTCACACAAAAATGATTTCCCTTTGCAGAAATAAAAGCTGAACTCATGTGATTTTCAGGAGTGTTAATGAAAGCGGCGCTGAAACCTTTTGTCAACATGTTTTTTCTTACCCAATCCAAAAATGGCAAAGCTGGCAGCCAGGAGAAACACAGCAGAGGCCTTCATCCTAGAAGAACGTCACATTTAAAAGTCAAAACAGGAAGGGAAAATTCACAGTAATGTCGCAGACAGAGGCAGGGAATTAACTCTGATGAAAAGTAAAAGGGATTTCTTGACTAGTTTTTGTTCACAAACATATTTACTAGTATTCTTACAGTCATGTTTTCATCAGATTATAAATTTATAACGATAAATTAGTGTGTCATAACAACACAGTGAGACACAAATGCTGGAAAGTCATTAAAACTACTCACTTGTGGATGTGGAGAAAGTAACGGCGCCGAAGGCAAAATCACCAAAATCCCCCAGAAAGTAAGCAGAGCCTTTGTTTGGGTCCAGAGTCCATGTTTGGACGTGAACAGTTCCGTCGGTCATTATGATGAACAGGGAGAGAGAATGATGAAAGATGCACTCGTTCATCGCGTTTAATGGTGTTTAATTTGACTTTTATTTGATTTATCAATGTAACAACAGATTACAGTCATCAGTGGGAAGTGGGGGCGAGCGACAGGGTTACTGATTATATATCACACAATTATGGTAATTTAGCTGGTGGATCAACACGGTAATCTGGTTAAAGGTGTTTAACCCCAGGGAGAAACAAGGAGGAGCAGAGGAACATGAAGACTGAGAAATCAAGACAAATATAGAGAGAGGACAATTAAACATGGGGGGGGGGTATAACCTGTTTCTCTATCTTTTGTAATTATACGTTTCATGTTTGGCGACCAGGAGATCCAGATATTTCTGTGTCCAGAACACCTTTAGTCGTAAAGTGTGGTCGCTGCAGGATATACCCTAAAAGCTGGAGTGTTCATTTCTGCTGAGGACGGAAAACTTTATTGACTTTATTGACACAGAATCATTCTGCAAATAAAAAATAGCCAAACTGACAAAAACAAGTCCAGAAGAGTCTAGAATTACTTTAAAATTATTTACAATCAATATGTAATAGTTATGGATTCTAAATTTAGTCATGTCTGGACCAGGTTCTATTTCATAGGCAGGATAAAAGGAAGTACTGATGATATAGAATGATGTTAACGTCGTCTTTTCAAGATAAAACTGTCAGTAGATGAATAAATTAACTTAGACCCATCTTTCAACTTGACGTATCCTCAAAATTTAAGTCAATTTAAAACAAATATTTCCTTGATGACTTTCTCATCCGGGGGAGGTGTTTTTTTACTATGAAATTACCCTCCCCACACACACACACACACACACATACACACCACCCAGCCTCCCACTGCCGTCAGCAGCAACACAGGTTTTATGTCAATGAACATTCAATCAGGACTAGAACTCTCCTCCGGGTCTTATGAGTTTTATAATCCAGAATTCATTTAAAGCCTTCTTTCTTCCTGCAGATCAGCGTGGATTCAGAGACAAACACAGGTTTCTAAACACACACCGGATGCATGAAATCAAAGGTCACAGTCTTTCCACTTTTTTCTATTTCCTTTACCATCGCTTTGAGTCCTTAGAATAAAAAGAGATGATTTCAACATGACTGATAGATAAGATAATAAACTTATCATCATAAATGAATGAAAATCCAGACTTTGCTGCTCCGTTGATCGACAACAAGACCAACTGAAGAGAATAATATTATACTGGAATGCTGCCAGAGTCGCGATTAACCGGATGAATCCTTTTCCTCAGTGGGATGCTGAAGGTTTTCTAACAAAGGTTCAAACACGAGCATCTGAAGGCATCTGACTTTCCTTTGCCTTTGCAGCTATTTAGGCTAATGACTGGCTGGCCTGCTGCTCATTACTTGTCATGTGAAGCCGGGCTAAAGACTGGCGTAATGAGGCAAACCGTGGCTCTCCTTTCTCTCTGGCACCGGCTCGGCCGTTAGTGTCGCTTCTTCACTTCATTTCCCGCCTTAGCAGCCCGTTCACCTCCATATGTAGATGTTTACCACAACATCGATTTTCTACTTGCTTAGTTACATGTGAAGAAAACTGTTGGGACTTTCTGGTGTGATGTGATTACACCTTTTTTTTTGTTTCCCCTCACAGCTGGCAGATTGTTTAAAGAGGAGTCCCTCCACCAGAGGGTCAAAAGTCATTGATTATCAGATGAAAATTTAATTTATTGAGAGCATATTAGAGAATTTCCAATCCAATAGATTCTAGAATCATTTTGTGTCTTGCTAAATGCTGGATTGACTGATTGATGAATATTTGTGTGGAGCTGGAATCAGTTTGGAGGACAATCATATGAACAACACAGTTAAACCCATTCAGGGTGTAAACATTACCATGGAGACGAAGAACTGCAGACTCTGTTATTTTTACCTCATATGATCAATTAAGAGGAGAGCTGTTTGGTTGGTTTTGATCACATCTGGGATTATTCGGATTATATTCCATCGTTCCGTTCAAACGATGTGTCTTTAACTCTCTGCATTCGTCTCCCTCTTTTTCTTTCATCCACACCCTCCCTCGATTTTATTTTCTCTTCCTCTCCTTCTCCCTCATGTGACTTTTTTTTAATCTGCCACCATTCCTCTCTGTCTTTCTCTCATTTCCCAGTCCACTGAGTTAAATATGGGAAATCCAAACCAATCAGGCCATGACATGGTTATTATTTTTAAGTACTGATTCTTTTAATTTCCTCTCTCCCTCTCTCTCCCTCTCTCTCTCTCTCTCTCTGTCTCTCTCTTTCTATTTTTTCTTGCTTTCTTAATCACTATTCTGTCCATCCACATTGTTAAAAAAAATTTGACACAGCAAAATCTAAATCCTTGAATTTATAAATCACAACACGTGACTGATGTGTGTGTGTGTGTGTGTGTGTGTGTGTGTGTGTGTGTGTGTGTGTGTGTGTGTGTGTGTGTGTGTGTGTGTGTGGTCACATTTTTTAAACTTGCAATAACTTTTTATGACCACTAGGGGGAGCAGAAGCGGTTTGAGACTACAGTATTTACATTCCATCAATTTGTGAGTTGATACCCAACAATTCCTTGTTTACAGGTCCAGTAGTTCATCTTTGCTTTGTCAACATCATGTTAGTGTTGACGTGTTTTAAATCTAATCTTTAGTTTGTTTTAGTTAAGGAAGAACACTTAAACAACCACCTTTAATCTCAAATAATCTCACAGGAGCTGCAGATTAAGGTGATAGTTCTCCGTGGGTTTACGTTCCTAAGTGAGACTGTAGCTCTTAATCTAACTCTTATCGGTTTTATTTGTCTTCACATTCTCAGTCAATTTTTTCTATTGTCAAATGTGATTTTTTGAGCAATTTCCTTATTGTAAAATGTAATATTTTCATTTTAAAGTATTTACTTTATGTGTTTTGTGTATTTTGTAGTTTGTGCATCACCTTATTGCAAGGATATGTATCTAAGTTAATACAAGAGGTCAATGTTCCCACATCGCACCCGACGCCGGGGCGGATCCGCCCTTAAAACGCGCAGTTCCGGCTCGGCGGCTCACTCGCTTCGGGGAAGCGCGCAGGAAGCGGCCCGGTTGCGGGCAGCGCACCGTCAAACAACGGACTCGGTACGGATGCCAGACGTATCCGCAAAGCGGATGCGCCTGATCGATGATGAGCTCCAACACACCTGATCCTCATTCAAATGACCAGGTGTGTTGAAGCAGATAGGCGTCTACCCGGGGGGGCGTGTCCCTGTGACGAAAAGCTGCTATTTTCTGATTTATAACAGCTCCACGTCGAAGAGGCGTTGATGTTTGACAGTTGAATATTTTTAATGACTCATATAAACTGTATAAGTCATAAAGTTCATAAATTTATTTATTTTTCATTCATTCGTTCATTTATTCATTCATTCATTCACGTTCCTGGCCAAAGACGCCGACGCCAGTTCTAGGTCGGACCCGGATGTGCAGGGGTTCCGTGATTGGTCAATAGGACATTACGCAGCCTGGATGACCTCATTACGTACGAACCTTTCTCCGCCCACTGACGCCGGATGAGGACGCTGCTGAACAAGCTAAATGCTCCAAGTAGACTGCGCTCAAATGTATTCAATATGTACTTACGTCTCACTGGCAAATTATATTGGTCATAGATGTGACGATCAAGTATGATCAAAAAGATCAAGTATGTGACGCTCTTATTTTGGTACTTCCTGTTGCGAGCGGAAGTAGTTCTGTTGTATTTGTATGGAAATGTAACGCGCTTGTTCTGTCCAGTGCGGCATGATGAATGCGCCGAGTGTTCAGGTGAGTGTAGCAGGCGTATGTCCAATAAACAAAAGAGAAATATACTCCGCTCCGTTTATTATTCCTCCTGCGCAGGTAGGATATCGTTTCGATAGATAAAGACCAATAGTTTCGTTGTTTTTGAAATGTTCAATTATGTTAAGTTAGGCTTGCTAACGGTACAGAGCTAGCATCAACGTTAGCATCACGTTAGCTTAAGTGATTCTCAAACATATTAAGATAACTAGTTATTAAAGTAACTCAACAATGCAAATAGGGACACCTAATGTCAGGCAGCAAAATGTCACCGTAAAAGCCAATGGTTGTACACATCTTTTTAAAATATTACAACTGGTAACATGTTTGAGTTCAAGGAATTTTGTGTGAAAATTTGTTTGTGTGATTTCAGACGCTGTAATAAGACACGGCTGTGTTGGGACTGAAGAAAACACAGTCATACATGACGGGGAACTCCAGAGGCGTCCTGGTACTTCAAATGAGGACCAGCAGTTCCACGTTAAAGCAGTTGTCACGTTTGCTTTTCATGTCTTCCTATCATGATTATCAATCATGATATTCTTTTCTAATTGATTGCCCAGAGAGACGTGACAGTAAAATGCTCTAGGTACAATTCATGGTTGTGTTTCACTTTTCCATTTACTGTATGTTTTGACAATTGATAGCTGTCTCAGCTGTAACAAAGCTATTATGCTGCTACACAGGATGATTTAACCAGAGACTCATTGTGTGGGTTAAAGGATATACTGTAGTCTTATATATTTATATATATTTTTAAGTCTTGAATGTATTGACATCTGAACGAATCATGTGGATGTGTAAGGGTTAACACAGTAAATGACTACATATATATATATATAGAGAGAAAGACGCCACAGGTAGTGTAATTATCTGGAGTGACCTGAGTGTCCATGCATGAAGAACATTCCTGCTCAATAACTCCTTAACGCGTTTTTACTTTTCATTTTCCGCTCCCTTCATCATCGTCCCTCCATCCAGAAACACCCTCGTTCCTCAGGGTCCTACCTCACCTCCACCCTGAATCTTCTCTCACCATCTGAGACCAGGTGGAGGCCGGACCCGAGTAATGACAACCAACTCTGGATCGCAGGACGGCTCGGAGCAACATCACATAGACGCTGGTTTTACTAAGATTGATTTCACCCTTGACAGCAGTTCTCGTCATTGTTTTGGATCCTGTGGTGTTTTCTCTTTGCGTTGCTTCCACCCAGGGTGGGACACATCCACATTTTGACCACATGAACTATAAAAGATCTTCCATTCATCTTTCTGTACCCTCATTTCTTCCCATCTTTTCACTTCACATGATACATGTACCGCTCTGTGGGGTACTGTCAAGATAGCTGTGTATGTGTGTGTGTGTTTGTCCAGGGATAACTGGATTAGCGGTCATGCTTTTATTTCTGTAATGGAAACATCAGCCTTGTGAAAGGAAGTAGGGCTGAGGCCATGCTGTGTGTGTGTGTGGGGGGGGGTCTGGTACCGAGCTCTCAGGCTTCCTCCCACCAACAAAAACTTGCGTTTCAGGTTAATTGACCAGTCCCAAATTGACCATAGGAGTGTGTGCATGCATGTTTGTCTGTGGCTCTGCGGTGCACTGGCGTTATGCCCGGAGTGTCCCCCGCCTCATGCCCATTGCCAGCTGGGATAGGCTCCAGATTCAAGCAGTGGATGAAGCGGTTAAAGAAAGTGGATGGATGGATGGAGCCACACACCAGCACAGAAACGTGTGAGGAAGAACACTTGATCCGTCACGTCTGATCTTCTGGAGGACGGACGACTAAAAGCCAGGAAGGAAGGAAGAGGACGTCTTTGTTTTTGCTAGAGGGAAGACTTTCTTTGTGACTATCCCAGTTTGGGATCATTAAAGTATGTCTTCTTTATCGATCCATCCGTGATGGAGGGATGTGATCTAGTCTGACATCACACACATTTATCTGCTGACCATGAAGATCAGATCAACGCTCAACAATTTGATGATTTGTGTGTGTGCGTGTGTGTGTTGAGAACATCCACAGGTTTGTGTGGCAGGCAAGTTAACGCAGAGTGACATGACAGTGGGGGTGTGTGAAAACAGGTCACTGGACAGTGTGTGTTTTGTCTCAACGATTAACAGCATAGGGCTTTGTGAGTGTGTGTGTCAGGGCAGATGTCTGGGGTCTCATGCCATGTAATGTGTGTGTCTTGCTGTCCATTCATGTGTGTGTGCGGTGAAGCCAATCAAAACAATATCCTTCCTGTCAGTGATTTCTGAAGCTGTCAGTGAGTGACTGTTAAACTGTGGATTTATCCACAGACACATGGAGATAAAGCAGCTGGAGTATTGTTACTATTATTATTTTTATTATTATTTTGATTCTATTGCTGTAATTTTTCCTTTTCACACTGTGAAATATTCCCGCTAATGTAGCCAGGGCGGTCCGCATGCTCCGACTACACTGCGTTGTGTTCTGGTGCGCAATAGACCGGACACACAGGCGACTTTTTTGGTTGGAATTTATTCCTGCAGCGTGATGAAATTAAAACAAACCAAGGTGTGAATATTCATGCCCTCCATGCAACACCTCCCACAGTCAGGTTCAAGGCAGACTCACTTAAAACATTCGAAATGTCACAGAAAATAAATAAAATATAAATGAATGAAAATAAAATACAATGTACATGAAAGAAAACCTACAATTTATAAACATAACACAGGCCACTAAACACCTGTACACATACCTGCAGCGTGATGAAATTAAAACAAACCAGGGTGTAAATATGCATGCCCTTCATGCAACACCTAACACAAGGGTGAAATACGTTAGCACACCCTCTTACACATACACACGCACACAGGTGGAAAGCTAGCTTACATTTTCCCATTCGAAAGCAGCTAATCAATTACATTCCACAACAGAAAACACCGTAAACATGTTACCGAACAACATTACTTTTAATTATTGCAAGAAATCGTCACTAAAACTTGTAACTAAAACTTTTTCTGGACAGCCGCCCGATGCACGTACCTCCCGCAGTCAGGTTCAAGGCAGACTGAGAGTAGGACGGACCGGATGTTACGGACATCACTTCCTTTATTTTTCAAAATAAAGGTGCTGACCGTAAGCGCAAAGGAAATACAAAATATAAAACTGAAATAAATAAATTCACATCCTCAGAAGAAATCAAAACACATCGTGAGGGATTTTGGTGAAATTAATAAAACTCCAAAATAAATCAATCTTTTTTTGTCTGTTACACTTACATCTTTGTAAACATAAATATAAAGAACTTTGGTAATAAAAGATTGGGGTTCTAGCAGCAATGAAGTGATAATTTATATGAAACTATAGTAGTGGAAAGTGGAAAATGTTTAAAAATATTAAAAATATGTTAAACTATTGTATTAATATATTAAATATATTATTACTAGCGGGAAATTCCACGATAAAACAATATCAGACTTCATACCAAACATATGAAAACAAATGTATTGGTATTATAAACCAAGCGCACCCATCACAGTTCTCCACCAGCAGGAAGTGCTTACCCAAAACTGGTGTGGAACGTGAATGAATGAGTGAATGAATGAATAAACTTTATGACTCATAAAGAAACAGATGAACAAATATCCAATTGTCAACGCGGCTTCGAGATGGAGCTGTTATATCCGGTTTGAACTCCGTCCATTCTGTGTGTACAGGTAGACGCGGGTCACACACACTGACGTCACAGCGGTTTTCGTCACAGGGAGACCCCCCCCCCCCATAGAAAAAGTTTCGGTTATAGCCTCACGACAACGCAGACCCGGCATTTTCAAAAAACTTCACTTCGTTCAGCGTTTTCGTCCCGGATATCTGCGATGTCGTGTGGACGAAAGGCGTAACACGCTGCCCGATGCTCTCCGCCATATTGTTCACGTGATTCCTTCTGGAAGATGCGCCGTGATTGGTTGGACAGGTAGTGGGTGGAGTTAAAACGTGACACTGAGGTTTTCCAGTAGGCTTATTCACATACAGTATATAGGTCGGGAGATAATTTATCCATCCATCCATCTTCAGGGACTATGTCTCTCCACTGGCCTGGGAACGCCTCGGGATCCCCCCGGAGGAGCTGGAAGAGGTGTCTGGGGAGAGGGAAGTATGGACATCCCCGCTGAGACTGTTGCTCCCGCGACCCGGTCCCGAATAAGCGGTGGAAGATGTACGGATGAAATATTATTATTTTAAATATTTAAATTATGTTTAAAAGAAGCTGAATGTATTTTACAATTAAAAATGAGTATCTTTTACAAAATTCGAAAACATTTGAAATCAAAATAATGATAAAGCGTATGCATTTTAAAATAACCATGTTCACGTCAAAGCTTTTGTCAAAACGAATTTATTTTTTAAATAAATTTTTATTAAAAATCAAGCCTTGTAATTATAAATTGTGTTATGATATGACGTAACAGTGAGTTTGTTTCTTTTTCGTTTGTTTTCTGCGGAAAGAGGGAAGAGCGTCATTTCTGTGATGACACGGACCAGAGGCGCCATCTAGTGGTGAAAACTGACAAACACACCCGCTCGTCAGGGGAATGAAGCAGCTCCTTTATGTTTGACATTTTACCGAATAAAGCTGAAAAAAAAATTCAAAGTTAAAAATGTGAATGAACACACTGCTTTTTAATTAATCTCGAAAGGTTTTTAAGACTTTTTTCATCTTTCTGTCATTGAACGAAAACTCAACACAATCTGAAGTGAATTCATTGGAATCATTAAATTCAGAGCATAAAATGTAAGTGACTAATCATGTTTGCAGCTCATTCGACAGTACAACCCTAAACCATAACCTAAATGAGGGGAATAAAAAACGCACCGAGTGACCCGCAACTTGTGAATCATTTATCCATTTTTAGCGCGCCTTAATTTGTGGCGCCAGTTCATGACGAGTCAGAAAATATCCCCTGCGTGGATTTGAGAGTGGTCCAGTTTCAAGATAAGATGTCATAGTTAGATGTCATCTAGTCATAACTGTGTTTTTGTGATCATATCCGGGATAAAGTTTGGAATAGAATAAAGTACTTTGTATTATAATAATTTGTGTAAAACGATCATGTGACGTTTAGTACCATTGAAGGTGTTTTAATAAGAAGGACTTTCAATTTTAATTTTGAATTGAAGATGTAGATTTTTTTTATTACGTATTGAAGTTATTTCTTGTCTGGACGCTTTGGAGTTCAGGGGTGTGGTATTTAGTGGAACAAATCGCTCCTGACGTGTGGGCGTGTCCCCTCCACCTGTCCCCTCAGGTGGGGTTACCGTCACAAAGGTCGCGACAGCACGAGTCTCCGTTCGATCAATCAGAAACGGTCACGATGACCGGGACGACTAATTGTTTCCCACGTGAAGGTGAGTTCCAGGGTCTGTGCGGTGACGCCGTGTTTGGAGGTTATTGCAGAGCACGAGCCTCTTCTCAGCCAATCACATTCCAGAATTCATTTCCAGGTACATCGGGTTTAAACTGCGAGTCCGAGCTCTCCGGTTTAGAACCGTCAGACCGGGCGCCCACACCCTGCGCTCTTTCTCAGGAACCGTTTCTCAAAACATTCCAAGTTAAAAAAACCTCTGAAGATGTTTTTTCCTGCGCCACTGCTCCTGGCCTGTTGGGGTTTGTTCGGTTCAGTTTCGGGTTCTCCCGCGTTGGAGGCGGTCTACCGGGATGTGGTCGGTGTCGTGTCCGCGCCGGGAGAGCAGCATCTGACCTGGGAGTCCGTCCGGTCCCTCTTTAATATACTGGAGCGCCGTGTGCAGTGCGGCGACGTGCCGTGTGGAAAGGTAGGTTTTATTAGACTCAAGCTCCGCACGGGGCTCGGAGCGCCGGGGCCGGCCCTGGGGGGGACACAGGGGTCGAGGTCCGGGACCGCCCGCCTGCCTGCGGGCGCACCTGTGCGCTCAGGCCGATAACCCGCATCTGTGAGCGTTAATGGTTAAACAGAGAGATTTTACACTTTATCACACTGATTTTTGCACTGAAATATTGCCACAGTAATATCAAATCAATAAGTTACTGACGAGTGAATGCATTTATCTGCATATAGAGAAAGACCGGAAGGGGTTAAAAAAAAATTCCAATATAATACCGCTTAAAATAAAATCGAAGTATCAGGATATTACAGGAATTCAACTTAGTGAATTATCCGAATCACGAATGAACAGAAAAATCAGTAAAAATTTACAAAGTTAATGCGGAAATTGGGGGATTTTTAGTTTCAAAAGTGAGTCTACAGGAACTCACATGATTCACTCTCAGGTCAGTTGATGTGTTAAAGTGGAGTTTTGCTGTCACAGGCATATTTTCCTGTGTATTTTTTTAAATATTTAAATTTAGTAACTTTTTTTTTCTTTAAATTAACTTAACAGAGTCATTTTGTCCACCTGTGGTTCCTCCCCCCGTGATTTTTGTTTAAACATCCATCCGCTGTCGCCGGGAGCTGGAGCCGAACCCAGCCGGCCTGGGCGTGCATGAGGCGGGGGAAACTCCGGACAAACACGCTGGCACACAGTCTTACCTACGGTCAATTTGGAACGGCCAATCAACCTGTAAAATATTTTTTGGAGGTGGGAGGAAGCCGGTGCGCCCGGAGAGAAGTCACACAGACACGGGGAGAAAATGCAAACTCTGGACGTAGCGGGACTCGAACCCGGAACCGCCCTGGTGTGCGACGACAGCGCAACCCACTGCGCCACCATTAAATCTATTAAAAACAAAAACATTCCTCCAATATGACAAAATCAAATTACAGTACTCTAAAATTTTACTGAATTAATCAACAGTATTACACTGACATGTGGGAAAAAGTGTGGTGAGATTGTGCTGCTCAGTGATAAGTTTGTACAAATGATAAAGTTTGTACTATCTGTTTTAAGGTCTGTACTTTCTGTACAGTCCCTGGAAAGTAGCGTCTCTTTGTTTTGTAAATTCTACAATTTTTAATCTTGCTAGTAATCCGTAATGTAGATTTGTTATTAATCTGATCACTTGCCTTTTTTTCCTCAACTAAATGAATGCACAAACCTTTCTTGCTTCCTAAATAATGCCATTCCATACATCCCATCATGTCCCACACCTGTACACGGAAAATATTTTGTTTGAACTCTTGTTTTAAGTATTAATTTAAAAAAAAAAAAAAAAAAAAAAAAGGTTTTTACAAATAGCACCGGTTCAAACCTCCCTATTGAAGACCTCCTGAGTTGATCTCTGGGAAGCTATCACTGCTGTCTCCGGTGAAAAAGCAAAACATGTTGAATTTTACATTCCTCATGTGGGATGAACTGAACTCACCGGAACTGAATTGAGAGATTGCGTGAAACCCAGATTTTTAGTGCTCAGAATCTCATTTGACTTTGTCTGCATTTCAAAAATTGAACCGACGCCCAGAATTTCGTCCTCAAATCAATGAATGCGAACGCTCGCTTTGATTTAAAAACCTAAAAGTAATTCAAATAAATGAAAAAAACATACCTTTAGTCAGCCTGACCTTTGATACATTTGCTAAAATTGCAAGATTGGTGAAAGGAATTTATCTGCGCTGGTAAATTATGATAAGAAATGAAGAATGACTTGTCCAATAAATCACTGTTATTGATCTTATTACTAAGTGCCATAAAATAATAAATGACCCGTGGTACAAATCCAAAATGACCTGGAAGACATTTGCATCACTGTGCAATTAATCAATCAATCAATCAATCAATCATCTTTTAATCTGGATTTGTCTGTTGCTGCAGTGTAATCTAACAGGCGCGGTTGATCAGCTGATCGGCGGTCACCATGACCACAGAGTGGATGAAAATGGAACGACTGGAGAGCACGTCGCCGTCAGCGTTTCTCAATTCTCGGACTTTGCTTCCGGATCCATCCTGTACCTCATGGATCCCAATCTGGTCTGCAACGCCACAAAACACGGGAGATGGGGAGTGGAGAAGGAACGCCTCCTCCATGAAATCACACACGTGGAAGACCACGACCACCATGAGCACCAAGAACCCCACGACCACCAAGAACCCCACGACCACCAAGAACCCCACGACCACCAAGAACCCCACGACCACCAAGAACACCACGAGCACGAGGGAAGCAGGTCGGACCAGGATCACGACCACAGTCACATGAACGTGGATGGGGTGAAGCTGCTGGTTGACCTTCTTCGAGATCACTATGAGCCCCTGGACAATCAAGTAAGCAACAATCGCAAGATGATGAAAATGAAAATAGCAAGATTAGCCCATAATTATTTCCTATCTGGCGTACAGGATTGTAATTAAGTTGCTGCTATAATGAATGCATGCCAAAAGATATTGATACACCCTTGGCAATTTGTGTTGTCATCTAATTGCTTATGTTAATCACCAAACAAGTAATAAAACAATTTAAAAAACCTTGATGTCTAACCCTAACCCTGTCATTCTTGATAACTCAAGAATTGAAAGAGCAAAAGAAAATCACCTAAAATAACCAAACTATCAACTGAACAGTAAATGTATTTAGTTCTAAGACAAGTCGTTGACTAAAAATCTATTTCATCTCATCCATAACTGTTCTCTATGTCCATCCTCTCTCCTGTCACCATTGGAAACAGGGCTGTGTGGCAGCCAGTTCCATCATGGCAGAGGTCAACGCATCATCACCAAACCAGAAACAGGAAGTGGGTGCAGTTTTGGGTCGTGTCTTGTATCATGCTCTGCTAGGTCACTGCTTCCTGAAGCGACCGCTGCCGAATGAAAGCTTCTTCCTGGATTACATCTTGCAACGTCTGGGGTCGGAGGACTTCAATATCACAGGTAAAAGTTCTTCAGACTCATGGAATAAAAAGCTGATGTGTGTATGGCTGGCAATGAAGGGATGAAGCCAAAGAGATAGAGTTGTGGAGATAGGGAGACAGAGCTGAAAAAATAAAGATACAGGGGCAGAGTTGCGAAATAAAGATTTAGTGATAGAGATACAAAAAAAAAAAGATTCAGGGATAGAGCTGCATGGCTGACGATAAATAAATGGAGCTGTATAGATACAGAGACAGAGCGACAAAACAAATATTTGGGGATAGAGCTTCAGGTATTGTGATGGGATAGAGCTTGAGGTAATTAATTGGTCAGTTTTGTGAAAATGTTGGTCTGCAAATATAAACCATTAGCATTCCTTTTATTTCTAGTAACATAAAGAAAAAAGTTAACCATGTCATTAATTCTTGAAAATCGAAAACCAGTTCAATCCATCCTTCACTATTTTTGTCACTCGGATTGTTTTTGGGTTCTACAGATTTGGAGGCTCTCATGAGCAGCCTGCAAATCGGACCTGACTGGTACTTCGGCCGCAATCCTGACCATGACCATGAACACGATCACGGCCACGACCATGGTCATGAACATGACCACAGCCATGATGCAGATGGACATCACAAATTTGAATTGGATGAAGGAAATCACCAGGGAGATGAACATGTTGAAAGGAGAGCGGACTACGGTCACTGGAGGCATACAGAAAATATCACGTTTGATCAGGTACAAAAATACAGATTTTAAAATAGTCATATTGTTGATGTTGAAAAAATTGGGTGAATTACAGATCAGCAGTTGATCACAGATTGCTGTCCTACAGTTGTGTTTCTCAGCTGAAGAGTTAGTCCTGATCTACGGTCTGGCAGGCAACGGTTCTGACTCCTCCGTCCTGGGTCGGTCAGGATTGGCTCGCGTCAGTCCTGCACTCCTCCAGCAGATCATGAGTGGAACTTGTAGAGAAACCATAGAACCCACTGTCCCAGATGAGATCTCCCTGGCTGAGAGTAAGTTGTCCTGAACAAGTAACAAAAACTTTTTCTGGGATCGACGTCAAAAGATTGAAAGGGGGAGCAATGCTGATGTTGTCCTTATAAGAGACCAGACTCTCAGTCACAAGACTCCTGGTTACAAGGTTTTGTTCACAAGTCTCATAGCATAATGACCTTGGGAGTCACATAAATGTATGAAGTCCAGGTAAAGACTATCTGTTTCTTTTTGACACTGCCCTTTTTGAGATTGCCTACATTTGAATATGACAAATTTACATTAAACTACTAGATCAGGTTAAAAAAAAAACCTTGCATGTGTATTTTTGCGTGTTACCTTCTCTGTCATAGGTTTGAGACTTTATATCAACATGTAATAACTGACCTCCAACCTTTTATATTCTCTTATCTTCCTGCAGGATACATATACGCATCTATTGCCAATGTGTTCATAACGCTAGCGGCCATGTTCGGCATTGGCTTGCTGATGTGCTCTAAATGTACTGGTGTGTTCCAGTTGTGCGTCCACTTCTGCATCAGCCTGGCTGTAGGCTCACTGTCTGGAGATGCACTACTACACCTGATGCCAGTCGTGAGTATTACCAACCATTTTAAAGCTGAATGAAGTTGTTTTACTGCTAGAAAGGAGATCAATTCACTAAATATCAGTTCCTGTTTTAGGACACTATGATAATCTGGGATTCCTTCTATATTAATGTTGATATTCCTTCAACGTACACCCATTTTGACTAATTCTTCTGGGGATCCAGGCTCTAGGTTTACACAACCATGAAGGAGGGAGTTCACATGGGAGTCACCCACCTCCAGACTACCTGTACAAGATGTTGGTGGTGATGGCTGGGCTCTACCTGTTCTATCTGATGGAAACTCTCTTCTCTTTGCTCACATATGGACATGAACATTCAAGTAATGAGGTAATGATCAATCAATCAATTAATCAACTGCAGATACCAAAAATCTACTGTCAGGCGAGTCATTTTGTTTTCTCTCGCCCTGTAGGAAAAAGATCCTCACCACTGTGACCACGGGAGGGTTATAGAAATGTATCACCAGGAAAGGCTGAATAAAAAAGCCAATTCACAGTCAGCATCGAAAGCAGATTTGGTGAGAAGCACTTTTCAAGATTGGGTTAATAATGAGAAATTGTTGGATGTGTTAGTTACACAAGTGTGTTCTGGACAGGTTGAGAGCAACCACGTTCAGGACGACAGTGAAGACGATGAGAAATCATCATCATTGAAAATCCGCACCAGAGGTAATTACTCCAAACAAAAAACAAACTTCTTGTGATCAAATAATTGTAATTATCACGACTGAAGCACGACTAACTACCCCTTTGTCTTCAGAACAGCGTTTGCTTCCTTATATGATCGTCATTGGCGACGGGATCCACAACTTTGCAGATGGTTTAGCCATAGGTGCAGCTTTTGCCTTGTCGTGGAGGTCCGGTCTGGCTACATCATTAGCCGTATTCTGCCACGAACTGCCCCACGAGCTGGGTAAAGGACGCAGACACACACACACACACACACACACACACACACACACACACACACACACACACACACACACACACACACACACACACACACATCCAGAGACAAATGTCTACTTGGTTTCACTTCGTAATTTTTACTAACTTGGCCTTTCTCTGCAGGTGATTTTGCCGTCTTGCTCTACTGCGGTTTGTCTCCCCTAAAGGCGTTACTTTTTAATTTGGGCAGCGCCATGACCTCCTTTGTTGGCCTTTATATCGCTCTGTCCGTAGCCACGGATTTTGAAACCACGCAGTGGATAGCTGCTATTACTACGGGACTCTTCCTCTATGTGGCCCTAGCTGATTTGGTGCGTATTGGAGCTGTACAAAACTGACAATAGATCAGCTGTCAAAGCAATCTTTAATTCCGTTCTCTCCTTTCTCCTTTTAAGCTCCCCACCATGGCCCACATCAAACACAAAAAGCCCTGGCTGTTGTTTCTGCTCCAGAATCTGGGCCTTTTCATTGGCTGGATGATTCTGCTGCTGCTGTCATTGTATGAAGAGAATATTACTTTTTAAATCTGTGACATGATGTCCTGCTAGTATGTTAATTCTGATTCTGGTTTACATTGTGGGTGTTAAATGGATCCATTTTGTAAAGCGTCTTTGAGTGTCCAGAAAAACACTATAAGAATCTAATCCATTATTATTATTATTGTATATAAACCATGTTGGGTCCCCCACTGACATCAAAAAGACTGAAATGAAGGTAGCTCTTGTTTCCATTACTGTCAAATGGGTAAATAACCCAATCAAACAAGATCTGTTAAAGCATTTAAATAATCTGTGGCATTAAAATGCTTTAACCTTCAGAAGTTGTGATAGTGGAGTGATGTTTTAAATACTGTTCGATGAGCAAATTGCTGCCTTATGTCGTAGATTTCTTTCTTTCTTGTGGTTACGGGTCGCTGCTCATGTTTTCTTTTGCACCAATAATGCTGCTTTATGTGACTTCTATTGACACTTGGGGATAAATAAAGTTTATTTCTCTGTAGTGAAGGGAGTTACAAGGAACTGTCTTTGAAGATTTTATTTCTTCTTCTTTCTTTTATTTCACGGCTGCAGCAGAAAGTGGGTGAGAGATACTAGTCAACATGTAGCTGGGTTGTATCTCTCACCCCATCATAATTCAGGGAGTGATACTTTTTATACAGGAGAAAGGCATGCAAAACAAAGAACTCCCTATGAAAGAAAAAATATTTTATCAGATACATGGTGGGAAAAGCACAGGAGGAATGTACCAATGGGCTCTGGCCTTGAAGACTAGTTCTGGGCAGTTTGGTTGACATAAAAGACTACAAAGAAGACAGTTGGTCTTTGGAGAAAGTAACTGAAATCTTTCATCTCAGGTGACGCTGGCTTTGAAGGCTATTGCAAAGAATGGTCCTCATCTCAGACAGTCACATTCCAGAATTCAGTTGCAGGTACAACGTGTCCACAGAAACACCGTCGGACCGGACGCGCACACTTTGCTGCGCTCTTTCTTGGGAACCGGTTCTCTAATATTCCAAGTTAAAACCTCTGAAGATGTTTCTTCCTGCGGCACTGCTCTTTGCCTGTTGGGGTTTGTTTGGTTCCGTTTCGGGTTATTCCGAGGTGGAGGCGGTCTACCGGGATGTGGTCGGTGTCGTGTCCGCGCCGGGACAGCAGCATCTGACCTGGGAGTCCGTCTGGTCCCTCTTTAGTGTACTGGAGCACCGTGTGCAGTGCGGCGACGTGCCGTGTGGAAAGGTAGGTTTTATTAGACTTAAACTCCGCTCGGAGCGCCGGGGTGGGCCCTGGGGGGGACACAGGGGTCGAGGTCCGACACTAACCCCCTGCGGGGGCACCTCTGAGAGTTAATGGTTAACTAGAGCGGAAGAAGAAATTCCACTTTATCACACTGATTTTTCCACTAAAATATTACTGATACCAAATCAATAACTTACTGACTAGTAAATGTATTTATTAATCTGCATACAGGAGGACCTTAAGTGGTTCAAAAAAAAGAATTCCAATACAATATCGCTTAAAAAATCTAATCGAATCCAAGTATCGAGATGTTAAAGTAATGCAACTTGGTGAATTATCTGAATCAAAAATGAACATTTTTTTTTATTTTTTTTTAGGAAGGTAAATGCGGAAATTGGGGATTTTTAGTTTCAAAAACTCACGAAAAAAATCCATGATTCACGCTCAGGTCCGAGGATGTGTGGACGTGGAGTTTTGTCGTCACAAATATATCTTCCTGTTTTCTAAGGTTTAAATTTCATACCATTATTACAATTTTCCTCTACTTGCAGTCGTGATTTAGTGATTTTAACGCATCAGAGTCGGTCTGTCCGCCTGCGTCCCTTCCCATCAGGAGACCTCCGTGATTTTTGTTAAACATATTATAAACAAAACATTATTCCTATTTTACAAAATCAAATTACACTAAGATTTACTGAAATAAACAACAGTATTATACTGACTTGTGGGAAAAGTGTGGTGAGATTGTGCTGCTCGATGATAACAGTTTGTACAAATGATAAAGTTTGTACTATGTTTTAAGTTCTGTACTTTCTGTACAGTCCCTGCTAACTAGTCTTTTTTTCTCCAAATCAATAAATGCAACTGCTCTCTTTGTTTTAAAGACATAAAAGTAATTCATTAATCTGTCTTTGTTGTTGCAGTGTAATCTAACAGGCGCGGTTGATCAGCTGATCGGCGGTCACCATGACAACAGAGCGGATGAAAATGGAACGACTGGAGAGCACGTCGCCGTCAGCGTTTCTCAATTCTCGGATTTGGCTTCCGGATCCATCCTGTACCTCATTGATCCCAATCTGGTCTGCAACGCCATAAAACACGGGAGATGGGGAGTGGAGAAGGAACGCCTTCTTCATGAAATCACACACGTGGAAGACCACGACCACCACGACCACCACGAGCACCAAGAACACCAAGAACCCCACGACCACCACGAGCACCAAGAACCCCACGACCACCACGAGCACCAAGAACCCCACGACCACCACGAGCACCAAGAACCCCACGACCACCACGAGCACCAAGAACCCCACGAGCATCAAGAACACCACGAGCACGAGGGAAGCAGGTCGGACCAGGATCACGACCACAGTCACATGAACGTGGATGGGGTGAAGCTGCTGGTTGACCTTCTTCGAGATCACTATGAGCCCCTGGACAATCAAGTAAGCAACAATCGCAAGATAATTATTCCCTGTCTGGTGTGCAGGATTGTAAATGATTTGTGTAAAGTCATCTAACTGCTTTGGGTAATCACCCAAATAAATATTTAAAAAAAAAAAAAAAGGAACCCTATTGATATTCAGAAAACTCAAGAATACTTGACAGAGCAAAAAAAATCCTCCCATTAGAAAAATCATCTGCACAGTGAATGTTTTATAGTTCCAAGACTAAAAATCTATTTTGTCACATCCATAACTGTTCTCTATGTCCATCCTCTCTCCTGTCGCCATCGGAAACAGGGCTGTGTGGCAGCCAGTTCCATCATGGCAGAGGTCAACGCATCATCACCAAACCAGAAACAGGAAGTGGGTGCAGTTTTGGGTCGTGTCTTGTATCATGCTCTGCTAGGTCACTGCTTCCTGAAGCGACCGCTGCCGAATGAAAGCTTCTTCCTGGATTACATCTTGCAACGTCTGGGGTCGGAGGACTTCAATATCACAGGTAAAAGTTCTTCAGAATCACGGAATAAAAAGCAGACGTGTGTATGGCTGGCAATGCAGGGATGAAGCCAAAGAGATAGAGTTGTAGAGATAGGGAGACAGAGCTGAAAAATATAGACTCAGGGAAAGAGCTGCAAAAATAAAGATTTGGGATTGAGCTGCAAAGATAGAGGTGTAGAGATAGAAAGATAGAGCAGCAACAATAAAGATTTGGGGATAGAACTTCAGGTATTGTGATACGATAGAGCTTACAATAATTAATTAACCCTTTAATCAGTTTTGCGGATTAGTTGGTCTGCAGATATAAACAAGCTGGCATTCCTTTTATATCTAGTAACATAAAAGACAGTTAACCATGTCATTAATTCTTGAAAATCAAAAACCAGTTCAATCCATCCTTCACTATTTTTGTCACTCGGATTGTTTTTGGGTTCTACAGATTTGGAGGCTCTCATGAAAAGTTTGCACATCGGACCTGACTGGTACGTTGGCCACGATCACAACCACGGCCATGACCACGGCCATGACCACGGCCACGACCACGACCACGACCATGACCATGAACATGACCACGACCACGACCACGACCACGACCACGATGCAGATGGACATCACAAATTTGAATTGGATGAAGAAAATCACCTGGGAGATGAACATGTTGAAAGGAACAGAACGGACTATGATTCCTGGAGGCATGCAGAAAATATGTTTGATCAGGTACAAAATATATAGATTTTAAAATACAGTCAGTGTTGATGTTGGACATGTAAAAGAAATTGGGTGAATTACAGATCAGCAGTTGATCACAGATTGCTGTCCAACAGTTGTGTTTCTCAGCTGAAGAGCTAGTCCTGATCTACGGTCTGGTGAGCAACGTTTCTGACTCCTCCGTCCTGGGTCGGTCTGGATTGGCTCGCATCAGTCCTGCACTCCTCCAGCAGATCATGAGTGGAAATTGTAAAGAAACCACAGAACCCACTGTCCCAGATGAGATCTCCCTGGCAGAGAGTAAGTTGTCCTGGACAAGCAAAAGAAACTTGACATCGAAAGATTGAAAATAGAAGCAATGTTGGTGTTACCCTTTTAAGTTCAGACTCTCATGGGCAAGACTCCTTTTCATGAGGTTCTGTTCACATGTCCCTTAGCAGAATAACCAAATGACATTACTAAAGATGCATTTCACATTTACTTTTCATCACATAAATTAAGTCCAGATAAAGATTATGTGACTGTCTGACCTCTTTTGAGATTGCCAACATTTGAATATGACAAATTCACATTAAACTTAGGTGTGAGACTTATTATCAACATGTAATAACTGACCTCCAACCTTTTATCTCTTATCTTCCTGCAGGATACATATACGCAACCCTTGCCAATGTGTTGATAACTCTAGCGTCCATGCTCGGTATTGCCTTGTGGAGGTGCTCTAAATGTACTGGTGTGTTCCAGTTGTTTATCCACTTCTGCATCAGCCTGGCTGTAGGCTCACTGTCTGGAGATGCTCTACTACACCTGATGCCAGTTGTGAGTATTACCAACCATTTTAAAGCTGAATGAAGTTGTTTTACTGCTACGGTTACGGTTCTGGTTTGAGGAAATTATGATGATCTGGGCATCTTTGTTTCTTAATATTGACATTCCTGCAACATAAACCCATGATGACTAATTTTTCTGGGGTTCCAGGCTCTAGGTTTACACAGCCATGAAGGAGAGAGTTCACATGGGAGTCACCCACCTCCAGACTACCTGTACAAGATGTTGGTGGTGGTGTCTGGGCTCTACCTGTTCTATCTGATGGAAACACTCTTCTCTTTGTTCACATATGGACATAAACATCCAAGTTATCGTGGGGTAATGATAGGAATAAAACTATTGATGCAAATAAGACCTACATATCAAAAATCCATTTTCAGGCAAGTCATTTTGTTTTCTCTCTCCCTTTAGGAAAAAGATCCTCACCAATGTGACCACGGGTTGATTATAGAAATGCTTCACCAGGAAAGATTGAATAAACAAGCTAATTCACAGTCAGCATCGAGAGGAGATTTGGTGAGGAGCACGTTTTAAGATTGAGTTAATAATGAGGAATACTGGAGTGTGCTGATTACACAAGTGTGTTCCGTACAGGTTGGGAACAACCATGTTCGGCATGACATTGAAGACGATGAGAAATCACCATCATCATTGAAAATCCGCACAAGAGGTGAATATTTCCAACAAAGTTCAAACTTCCTTTCATCAAATAATTGTAATTATCACGAATGAAGCACGACTAACTACCGCTTTGTCTTCAGAACAGCGTTTGCTTCCTTATATGATCGTCATTGGCGACGGGATCCACAACTTTGCAGATGGTTTAGCCATAGGTGCAGCTTTCGCCTTGTCGTGGAGGTCCGGTCTGGCTACATCATTAGCCGTATTCTGCCATGAAGTTCCCCACGAGCTGGGTAAAGGGGGGACCACAACACGTGGCAAGACAAGTGTCTGCTTTGATTTCACTTTTAAATCTTTACTAACATGGTCTTTCTCTGCAGGTGATTTTGCCGTCTTTCTCTACTGCGGTTTGTCTCCCCTAAAGGCGTTACTTTTTAATTTGGGCAGCGCCATGACCTCCTTTGTTGGCCTTTATATCGCTCTGTCCGTAGCCACGGACTTTGTGACCATGCAGTGGATAGCTGCTATTACTACGGGACTCTTCCTCTACGTGGCTCTGGTTGATTTGGTACGTATTGGAGCTGTACAAAACTGACAATAGATCAGCTGTCAAAGCAATCTTTAATTCTGTTCTCTCCTTTCTCCTTTTAAGCTCCCCACCATGGCCCACATCAAACACAAAAAGCCCTGGCTGTTGTTTCTGCTCCAGAATCTGGGTCTTTTCATTGGCTGGATGATTCTGCTGCTGCTGTCGTTGTATGAAGAGAGCATCAACTTTTAAATCCGTGACACAATGTCCCGCTAGTATGTTAATTCTGATTCCGGTTTACATTGTGAGGTGAACAGAAAAAAGACTGAAATGTAGGTAGTTCATGTTTCCATTACTGTCAAATGGGCGAATAATCCAATCATACAAGATCTGTTAAAGCAGTTTAAATCTTCTGTGGCGTTAAAATGCTTTAAACTTCAGAAGTTGGGGTAATGGGGTGATTTGGCCATGTTTCAAATAGTGTTCAACCCCATTTTTACAGGAAAGCATTGTCATCCTGTGAAGGTAGATTTTTATCAGTTTTTTATGAGCAAATTGTTGCCTTATCAGGCTCATGGAGCAATATAAATGCAAGTCCTAGGCAAGATATGACAAGATAGAACCAGTCAGACACAAGTCACACAGGCATAGCATGAATTAAAGAAGAACACATTAAGAACAATAAAAAGAAGCATTGAACATTGATAACCTGTTAAAATTAGGTACCAGAATACAGTATAAACATTTAAGAAAAAGTGAAAAATAAAATGAATGACATGAGGAGTGTTTTGCTACAGGAATGGATTAAGACCCAATTAAAAACCAGTTTACTCCATAGTTTAGGAATATAGAAACCAGAAGTTGTTTTTACTTTTATTGTGATCTGAGTGATCTTGATACCTGTTATCATAAAATTAAGTCAGATATTAATCACCTAAATGGATACTTGTAGTTATGTATACAACTATAAGAGATGTTGTCATATTTTCTAAAATGAGTAAACAGTTTAAAAGTGGCCCGAAAATGAACAACTAAGGAACGCCACTTCTTCACTCAGATTAAATTCCAACTCACAAATAAGTACTCACTATAGTACAAGAATGATTTCAGATAATTAAGCACAGCACAAGAAAATCCCACACACTTGTCCAGTTTGCGATTTTTTTTCCGCACATGATTGTAATGTTACTTAAAATTAAAATGCTGATTCTGCATCATGGTCAAAATCTAAATGGGAGGGTGTTTTAAAAAATTGCATTGGTCTAAGAAAGTTCTGTTTTGTAAGGTCACTCCACTTCAACCTTTGCCTGGCAAAGGCGAAGTAATTCCCTCAAGGCATTTCCGAGTTATCACATGTCTGCATATGGCTATAAATAGCATAACAAAATTCAAATAACAGTTAATTATAATTTTCCCTGTAGCAGTTTTATATCCAATACTTTATACTGTGTCCCAGGGAATAATGTGATTTTATAGGGATGGTTCACCTTAAAAAACTGTTTTCCTCTATTCTGTAGTTTTATTATCTGGAGATGCCTTCTCTTGAATATAAACTGTTTAAACTGATGCTTTGTTTGTGGTGCTCAACGCGCCAAAAAATCTAGATGTCAAAATGCAAAAAAAAAAGCAAAAAATGAAAAAAATGAAAAAAAATTTTTTAATGTCAAATGCAAACTCTACACCAATGTGTCTTTACAGAAATCAGGGCTACTTAAAGTAGCCTCAAGCCTTGCTGTGAACAAGGTATGATTACATTTCCCTTCTGTGTGAAAGGACACATGCATTTACTCATGGATGAGAAGCTCATGCTATTAGAATGATCCAGTTCACATTTTGAGGCTGTGTTTCATGAAATGTTGATTGTCGTGTTATATCCAGGGAGAATGAGGAGCCCTTATCAGCTGCTGCTGACTGTCGATGGTTTTATGAATGTCTGACTCATCAGGTATTTTGTTTTGCCATCATGAATTTCAGTTGAAAAAGAACTATGACTTAATAACCCCAAACTCACGGCTAAAGTGAAAGTACAGCAAACGCAGTGCTTGAAATGTGTCACTGTGACATATTGAGGTCAACAGAATGTTAAAAGAAGACTCACTTTTAGGCTAAATTAATTTAAAATTATTTGTCGGGTTCTGTCATCCATGAGTAGATCCAGGCTTCCTTCTGGAAGGTAACACTAAATGTAAAAAATGTGTAAGTTTTTGGTACAGCCTGATGTACTGTATGTTTTGTATTCTGCCTTATTTCAAAAATTAAAACTCCTTCAAAATGTCCATGCATCTCTCTTTTTTTTTTAAAAAACTTTTCTGAGGCAGCAGGTTTTCTCTGCACTTTGGAATAAAAACTGTTTGTCTTTTTATTCCTGAGGAGTTTTGGTGTCCAGTTACTGTTACACCCTTAATGGAAAAAGTGAGAAACACAATTCATATACTGTATATATAGACTCAGCAGGGTCACCTGAAATATAATGAAAACATTAGCATATTAGGTCCTGACATGACCACATAAATGATTCTATCTGGGTTTATATTCTTTTATTTCTTATATTTGTAAGACTCAATAATTTATACAATTCCTTATCATTGAAAATTTAAACATGTTTAGAGCTGTTTGCTTTTTTTCTTTTAAGAAAACTGATCAAAGAGTTTGGGATTTACCTTTTTTACTTTCTTATATTTTTCCTTTTTACTGTCTAAAATTTGTAAACTTGGTGCGAATGAAGCCAGAGGTTAACAGAGACTTTCTTTTCACCTCTCTTCTAATCTCCTGACTTACTAGTTATGTGAACGTCTTCATTCGGGACAGAGTCCGCTGACAGCTCACCGCACAGAGGCTGACATAATATCATTTATATACATTTGTGTAATGGCGTTGGGAAGTTCTGTCAAAATTATATGATCCTGTGAAACCACCCTATCATTCAAGGTACCCTGAGGATCAACCGAAGTGACTTTGAAACCCCATTTTCCCCCCTTACCAAATGCCCACTAATTTAATAGCATGTCCATCATCCCCCACTGTGGTTTGTGTCAATGGATGGTTAGGTCTCAGTCAGCCAGTTAGCTAAATAACTACTGAAAAAAGTAATTATTAGATTGGAATGTGGTTTGAAAGCATTAGCTGGAGATTCCCGCCAAGTTCAAGATGACTTCTTCACGTTTTTATGGCATGTGGTATATTGAAAAGACAAAGTCCAGCGTTAAAACATCCGTTACTGGGCTGTGACTCGTGTTTAACATGTGAAGCTAGATAATCTGTAAACTATTCATGAATATCTGTCCTTTAACAGCAAGCAGAGGGAGTTCAAGTCGGTTTGGTTAATATTTCAACGTGTTCAAGCTGAGTAAATAGTTCTAATTAATTGAGTGAGAAATGAAAGAACATCCCAAACATAACCTCAGATACAAAGAACTTTCTGTCACATGGTATTCAAATACCAAGTCAATATTTACCATCAGTGAGGAACATTTCCAGAACAGACAATGAGATTAAGGTTAATGGGACAATAAAGGACGAGTATTCCCGCCTCTCTGCCTTTTTTTTTTCTTACTTCCTCATACCAGTTCAGTTGTGGGTAAAGGACTACTTTATCTGAGTGTTTGAGTCCAACTACAGCAACCGAAAACACAATGAGAGTTTTTCATCCACGCAACACAAATGAGAGTCACTTCTAAGCAGAGAGACACCAAAACAAGCTAGAAAAATAGAGGTTTTATTTGATTTCAGCCAACAAGGGAAACATCCAAATACACTTTTTAGCACAATTAAAAAACAAAAACAAAAACAGAATCATAGACTACATTATTTAACAAAGTAGAATAAAATTGAGCCGGGGGATCACTTCAAGCCAATGATCTCCTGGGTGGCCAGTTTGATGAGCTGGTTGAAGTCAAACTGGAGGTATTTCCTCCAGTAGCGTCGGTCCCGGCCGTAGGTTTGAGCAGGATAACAAGGACTGCCTGAAACAAACATCAGATGTTTACCCACAGCAGGTAATTCAAACCAGGCTCAGATCAGAACTGATGAGATGATGAAGATTTCACTTTTGTATGACATTAAATTACAGAGAAACAAGATAGTCTGTTTGGTGGAGAACATTACAGATAGAACTCTCTGCCGTATTTATTTTAGATTTTATACAAGATGAGGGAATATAAATTAAAAAAAAGAATCTATGCACAATCTGTTACCGTGGTTACTTTAATCCTATTACGCCCTCTAGAGGTCATTTTCACTTCCTAATCTGCCAGGTATACTAACAATTGTAAGCAATACTTTACATCCTATCACAAATAATTAATTATTGACGAGTCAGTTATATTAAATCCGGTTGATAGGTGTAAAAAATATAATTCTGCTTCACAAACGTCATATAACCAGATTGATTTATCTCACCTATGCCGTGTAGGATTCTAGCCACAGCTCTTCCAGAAAATTTCTCATCACTTCGGTTCGACAGGAAACTGAGTGTTTGAGTCCAACTACAGCAACCGAAAACACAATGAGAGTTTTTCATCCACGCAACACAAATGAGAGTCACTTCTAAGCAGAGAGACACCAAAACAAGCTAGAAAAATAGAGGTTTTATTTGATTTCAGCCAACAAGGGAAACATCCAAATACACTTTTTAGCACAATTAAAAAACAAAAACAAAAACAGAATCATAGACTACATTATTTAACAAAGTAGAATAAAATTGAGCCGGGGGATCACTTCAAGCCAATGATCTCCTGGGTGGCCAGTTTGATGAGCTGGTTGAAGTCAAACTGGAGGTATTTCCTCCAGTAGCGTCGGTCCCGGCCGTAGGTTTGAGCAGGATAACAAGGACTGCCTGAAACAAACATCAGATGTTTACCCACAGCAGGTAATTCAAACCAGGCTCAGATCAGAACTGATGAGATGATGAAGATTTCACTTTTGTATGACATTAAATTACAGAGAAACAAGATAGTCTGTTTGGTGGAGAACATTACAGATAGAACTCTCTGCCGTATTTATTTTAGATTTTATACAAGATGAGGGAATATAAATTAAAAAAAAGAATCTATGCACAATCTGTTACCGTGGTTACTTTAATCCTATTACGCCCTCTAGAGGTCATTTTCACTTCCTAATCTGCCAGGTATACTAACAATTGTAAGCAATACTTTACATCCTATCACAAATAATTAATTATTGACGAGTCAGTTATATTAAATCCGGTTGATAGGTGTAAAAAATATAATTCTGCTTCACAAACGTCATATAACCAGATTGATTTATCTCACCTATGCCGTGTAGGATTCTAGCCACAGCTCTTCCAGAAAATTTCTCATCACTTCGGTTCGACAGGAAACTTCTGATGTCGGCTCTGATCTGACCCTCCCAGTCTGACAGCTGCAGACGCACAACCACACATTTACGACATAAATCACGCTGAGAGTTCTGGACGCCGTCCCGCGTGTTGTACCTTATACTCATGGAGCTCGTCGGCGTCCACCGGCGCGAGAAAGCGGCTTCGCTCCCGCCTCTTGTCGAAGTATTGGGACAGAAGCCGTTTCAGCTGGAGGCTGCGGCTCTCGTCCAAATCGTCGACGCAGGCGAACACGCTCTTGAACGCAACACTGGAGTGTAAGACAGAGACAGTGACGTCACCAGGAATAACGACCTGGCGCCGAACTGATGAGGTAAAATTCTCATCTTATGTTTAGTCTTCCTCACACCTTTTGAAGGCCTTGAAGCAGGCAGTCAGCTGGTAGAGCTGCGTTCGCTCTCGGTCCTGCACTCGACGATGAAGGAATTGGCAAACTCTGTCCATCTCTTCGTCGCTGAGGTCGCCATAGGAACGGAAATAGAAGGATAAGGCGGAGAACTCGACGTGGATCCCGCTACGCCCACCAGCTGAAACCCAAACAATCCATGATTCTGTTGCGTGTTCGTCTGTGTGTTCCACGCCACACTCTGAAAAAAAGCACACACGGAGTTTCACACGCGTGCGCGTCATTACCCGAGCTCCACTGCAGCTGCCTGAGACCCCGCTTCACAAGAGGAAGCTCCCATCCCATCGTGTCCGCAACTTCCACAACGTCAAACTCCACGCCGTCGCACGTCTCCACCCGCTCGCCTGCCATCCGCCTCCTGGCCAAAACCACGGCAACCGGAGGACAGCTGTGAAAGGAAGTGAACCCGATCAGACAGTATCCACATTTACGTGTGTTTTTAGACCATCCCAGAGACCGGGTCGTACATTTTGGTGACTTTCTGGAGTTGTTTCGGTCCGTCGTAGCAGCAGATTTTACACACAGACAGCGTCGGGTGGAGAAGCTCCACGAAACGCTGAGGATGGAGCTCCAGGTAGCAGAGCAGCGTTTCAACCCCTGAAAGAAAAGTAAGAAAAAAAAGAATTTTCTGCTTTATTTTTCATACTTTATTCTTCTTTATGATGCGCAAATCAGGAGACTTTCTCCATATCTGTCTCCGGTTCCTGCTCACCTTCCTCTGTGATGTCCAGGGTCTCCACAGTTTGCTGGATGGGAATGGCTCTCTCGTGAGTGTGACACACACGCTGTCCCGGCCAATCACCGTCCTCCTCTACCTCCTCCTGGTCCCTCAGCCAATCACCAGCTCCTTCAACTTCCTTTTTATTTTCTTTTTCCTTTTCCTGTCCTTCATTTCCATTTTCCGTCGCATCAGGAAGTAGCATCTCCTTGCGTATAAAATAAGATCATGTCACACTCGTTCCATCCAGCGTTCTGCTTCCCTGTGAAGGTCAATTTTATTACCGGTTCAGTCGATGGTTCTGTATTTACTGGGTCCTGCTTCAGGCTGCTCTCATGGTCACACGTATTCATCATTTCCAGCAGCTCCATATCTCCAACCTCCTTGAAACAGAGAATTCAAAATTAACACCACTTACACCACACACACACACACACACACACACACACACACACACACACTGATAGGAGGTAGTTACCTCAATAAGTTCCTGTTGTTTCTGATGGATCTGTTTGCATTTGCACGGAGGGAAAACCTTCTGCACCAGTTTCTTGACGGTGTAGAAATCCACCGTGTCGGCATAAATGTGACGACGGAGCTCGTGGAGGTCGCCGCCCTGCACACATCAAGATGCACTAAATGCAATTAAACTTACAGGTTAGGCCTTTAAAGATGAGACAAATGCAGATATTAAGAGGGAAAAACCTACAACTAGGTGCGTATGTATTTACTGCAGATGCTTAAATCACTAGAACTGCAAAAAAAACCAGTGTTTTAGTTGGAGTTTAACCTCAGGATCCAGAAAAAGGTGGCAGTGTGCCGGTTCTCCATCTCGTCCTGCTCTTCCGATCTCCTGAACGTAGCTCTCAAAGCTCTGGAGAAAAACAGAATGTTCTTTCAGAAGGATGTCTGAAGTCGACCCTGATAGATAAATAGAATCCAGAAGCGGTTTCAGGTCGATGAAGACCGTTTGAACGTCTCCACCCACCTTGGGCATGTTGTAGTGGATGATGCCACGGACATCAGATTTATCCAGGCCCATGCCGAACGCCACGGTCGCCACCACGATCCTGAGCTCCCCACACATGAAGTTGTTCTGGACGCGGCGGCGCTCCGACGCAGACAAACCGGCGTGATACGACTCCGACTGCCATTTCAGAGGTTTGCGGATCTTCTTCCGTGCTATAAAACGGAAGTTGTTACAGCTCTACACCGGACACCTCTGATGAAGTCCTTACACCCCAACAGAACTTACCCAGCTCTTTCTTCCTCTGTCCCACAGGGTTGTTTAGCGTCGGACCGTCACTGGTGCGCTTATTTTCTTTCAACAGCACCCCCTGCAGGCAGGTTCTGAGCAGCGCCGCCACACGAACGGTCTCCTCTCTCCTGGTGCAGTAGACGATGATGGAGTCGAGACAACCAAACCTGTCCCCCTTCAACAGTGACACCAACGCCTGCAACAATAAAGACACGGAGATATCTCTGCGTTACACCACTGGGAAGTGGGATAATTCATCCAAGCATGTCGGATTAAGAGATTAAGAACCACGACACCCATCACACCTGATCTTTTTCTCTATCCATGGACACTGACAGATGCAGGTTAGGAGGCACGGCTGCAGATCGGACCGCTATGCCGTCTTGATCTGGGATGTCTAGATGTCTCGCGATATCCAGAGCAGTGGAGAGTGTGGCTGTAGCCGTGAGTCCTAGCAAGCACTGGACTCCCAAACGCTCTCGTAGTACCTTAAGAAATGGTACATATCGGACATGAGTTCACGATAGATAAAGATTAGTTAATAAATCTGCGTGAAGAGCATCAGCGACCCACCTTACAGAGTCTGAGGTAACACGGTCTGAAGTTGTGAGACCACTCTGAGACGCAATGCGCTTCATCGATACAAGCAAAAGCCACCGGGGGGAGCTCCTGAGCAGAGGGCAGACACCCCGAACTAGAACCGCCTCCACCCACCAGAGCCTCTGGAGACAGGAGCAGCACACACACCTGGCCTGACTTCACCTGCAAAGGAAGACAAGAGGAGCATTTTGAAAAGAAGATACCGACTATGTCAAAAAGAGGATCAGAGAAATGTTCTGGGGTTTTAATCGACGCTATGAAAGAGAGATTTTAAGTTAAAGCGAGAGGGTGGCTTCAGATTCTGAAGGATCGGAGTTTCTTTATTGTTGGCACCTTTTCTATGGCAGCTTCCCTCTGTTTCATTGTCATGTTGGAGTGGATACAGGCTGCTTTCAGGTTGGCAGGAAGGCCGGAAAGCTGCAGGAGAAAAATAATCACTCATGCAAAAATCAAAAAAGCTGTCAAGGTGATGGGTTATATTTCCCCTGTAACATTCATTCATGATTATCAGAATATGGGCTGAGAGAGAGGGTGGATACCTGGTCGTCCATTAGCGAGACGAGAGGTGAAACGACCAAAGTGATGGTTTTCGATCGCTGAGCATAGAGGTAGGCAGGGAGCTGATAGCAGAGCGATTTACCCATCCCTGTGGACAACACCACGAGAGTGGACAGACCTAAAGAGGAAGTGAGAAACCATCAGGTATGGAGATTAAAGATGCTCTAACAGGTCTTCTTAAACACACGCTGTACGAACCTGACAGGATCCTCATGATGGCTTCCTCTTGTCCCGGTCTGAACGACTGATAGCCAAGATCTCTAAGAGCTGCGTAAACCTCAGAGGGGGTTTCTAAACAACACAAAATGTGAATAAATGTTTGGTGTAGCTATAGACGTTCAATGTAAGGAACACAGTCAGGGTTTACCCCGGATCGTCCCGTCTTCTCTGACTTCATACAGCGGTTCCACCGGAGCCGGAGGAGCCGGGCGCTCGTAGTCCGGACGAATCACATTCAGCAAAACCTCGTCCTTGTGGTTACTGTCCACCTCCTTTTCTTGGTGCTCCTGGTCGATACCGGGAGACGCCACTGACACACACAAACACACAAAACTTTCAAATCCACCGTCTTCCACCGTGAAAGTGGAAAATATTTAGGATTGTCTCGTTTCACCCTATTTCTACATTTGATCTCTTATTTCAGTTCAAGTTTAACTTTTGGCTTTTATTGAATTAAGTTCAAAAGTTCTGAGAATATTACAGTACAGAAATAAATCTGTTCAGGAGCATAAAATATAAATGTGAAAGGCAAACAAGCCTACCCAGCGCCTCTGAACGCAGCGTCCCTGTTGCCCTGGCGACCTCCTCAAGGGTGGGCAGCTCAAAAGGCTCCGCCTCCGCAGGTGGGTCCTCAGAAACAGGAAGGGGAGGGGCTGTATACAGAGTACACCGGTGTTGTTGTTGTTGACAAATACCAACGAGTTGATATTTTTGCGTGAGACATTCTCTCCTAACTACGACCCCGATGTGTTCCTGTAAAAAGGAGCTTCTGTGTGTGAGTGTGTTTGTCCCACCTCGCCCCTTGCAGTCGATGGCCCAGTGTCCGGTCCCTCCACACTTGTAACAGGTGTCGCCCTGGCGACCGAACCCCCCTCTGAATCCGCCCCTCCTTCCCCTGCCAAAATATCCGCCGCCTCCCCCGAAGCGTTCCCCTTTCAGCTGGAACTTCTGCATGTAGAGCTGAGACGACACGTCGGGAGGGAAACAACGTCTTCAGGTTGAGGTGTCGTCACCTGTGTCTTCCTTCACCTGTGTCTTCCTTCACCTGTGTCCTCCTTCACTCACCTGTTTGCGTAGACCGACCCCTCTGAGCGCATATCCTTTCACGTGAGATTTCTTCTTGAGATTTATCTTCACAAAGTTTCCCTCCGTGCCGGGAGGGTTTCTGCACAAAGGAATGTTTTTTTTGTACGCAGGTAACAAATGAAGTTATTAACACACAGGTAAGAGGCGTGCCCTCACCTCGGTCTGACAGGCTGATAGCGATGCATCCTCTTGGCTTCAAATTCCTCCTCGATTTCTCCTAACAAGTTCTCCTGAGGAACCTTGACAGGAACAACACATCTCATTTGTATCTCATTTGCACAGAACATGAAACACACACCGACCTAAATGTGAACTAACCTACCTTTGTTACTTGTGTTGTTTCTTTCTCTTCTTTTGCCTCTCCTTCTTCGTCTACCTTCTTCTTAGCTCGTCTTTTTTTGCCCTCTTGAGCCGGTCCAGCAGTTACATCAGAACTCCCCTCTGTTTTTATAGCATACCTACTCCTCTTCTTCACTCCTCCTTCCTCTGTCTGCTCTCCTTCCGTGTTCTCTCCCTCCCTCTGCCTTTTCATCCCTCCTTTCTTTGTGCCTTTAGCTTTGTGATTAGTATCAGCAGCATCTTCTGACGCAGGAGGTGGAGTCAGTCCTCGTTCCTTCTCCTCACTTCCCTTCTTCTTCTGCTTTTCTTCCCCTCTTTGCCTTTTTTTAATTTCATTATTGCTGCTTTGAACCGCTTCATCTCTTCCTAATTCTATCGCCTCTCTTCTTGTTCCATCTGCATCCATTTCTTCTTTACCGACTCTTTCATTTTGTGTGTTTCCTTCCACTTTTTTCCTCCTTTCTGTCTCTCCTGTTTTGTCCAGGCTGATATCCTGGTTGCCTGCTCCAGGCCTCACCTCAGCCTCCATCTCTCCAAACACCTGACACCTCTCCAGCCACTTCCTGTCAATACAATTAAATCTACTGGCAGGAGAAGGCCTCCCTCCAACAGCTCCGCTTACTGTACCTCCCCTGAAACCCCCAAGAGCCTGTGGGATTTCTCTTAAACCTACATCTTCGGATGAAATTCCTACTTTACTCGGAGAAGATAATGATGAAAAGAGGACAGAGGATGGGGCTGAGGAGGAAGCTGGACTGGAAGCACCTTGATTTTGTGGTCTTTTACTAACACTACTCTTTCTACTACTATTACTAACATTTAAATTAATGCCAGCATTTGCAGGGTCACAAGACTCTGTGAGAGGTTCAAATGGTTCAAACAGATCTTCAGGCTCCACGGGGGAGGCCTTTACTCCAACAGGGGTGTTCCCTTTTGCAGTTTGTGTATCCTTTAAAGAGTTCAGAGGCAATCGACCGGGAAGACTTGACTTCTTCAGGGAGACAGGTCTTTCCTTGAATAACAGAAATTACAGAATGACATTAGCCCTAAAATCAACTAAATTGTTATTGTGGTCTGTCTGGTGTCTTCAGTGAGCTAGACTGTGCTTCACCTTGCTCAGAGCAGCCAGGTTGCTTTTCAGCTTCAGCCCGTAGTACTGAGCCGAGGCCTTGAGGCTGTCTCTGTCCTGGGACGTCAGTCGGGGAGAAGATGCCGGCTGTGCCCTGCGGTTCAGATGCGCCCCCCAAAAGTCTGACTATGTAGAAAACACACAGTCAAATCACAAAATCTACCTTGTTTTTCTATGCTTTGTTTGTCCTAAAAGTCAGATACACCAACTTGAGTACCTTTTGGGACATGTTGACCTCAGGTGTAGCTCTAGACGGGTCACCGCATCCTGCTGCATCCGTGCTGCTGTTTTCTTTAGCTAGTTTCAGACATCTATATTCTTTATACAGCTCTACAGGTAAAAGTCACAATGCATTATGTTTCAGTTATACTACAATGGACTAGATGTAAAAGTTACTCCTGTGGATATTTCACTGGTTACTCACTCCTGGTCTCCTCTGGAGCTCGATCAATGTCCTCCTGCAATTTAAACAGCAGCATTTAAGGAAAACAAGGAAATGAATTGACAGTGTGAAACAGAAAGTAGCATGACCTCTGGACAAACAGAGCCACAGAGAATCAACAACAACAACAACAACAACAACAATAGTAAATGGCATGTAATCGGTATACAGTATTATGTTGCGTTTGCGTTTAAATGACCTTTTCGGGTTTCTTCTGGTGCTTTCTGACAAACTCTTGCTCCCAGTTCTTCAGCAGACGTTTCACATCGTCATAGCGATCCATCGTGTCGTTTACTACAAAGCTAATAATCCAAAATCTACAGACTCCGCTAATGTCATTTGATTTAACAACGCGTAGCCCAGAATAACTCCTGTTGCAGCATATCGGCCAACAACTACGAAGTGTTTCTAGTTTTTAGTAACCGTGAGTAACTTATTCATACTTATTTATCCCTAATAAAGTGTTACGTGCGCAGTGTAAAACTGCCATATTGCTAAACTACATGAATTAGCTGTCTTCTACTATGTTGTTTACGATTTTTTCCCGCGCGGGACATGGTAGGCTGTGTTGCCAGATTGTTGATCTTATCCCCCGATAATTTAAAATATAGATTTTTATTTACAGTCGGACTTCATTTAGATTATTTAGAAATATTTGTTTAAAAAAAAGTTAAATTACATATACTAATAGATCAAAACAACAATCTGGGGATAATGTATTACTTGAGGGCCTAATGCGTCTGTAAAACTTTACAAAGTAGTTCCGCATGTCAGGCAACACACCCTCCACATCCAGTACAGCTTCCGCCTTCTTCTTAAAGGGACAGTCCCATCCAGAAAGCTTACGTTGAAGACAGGCCACTGTCAGAACTTCCGGGTATGCAGGGAGCGCTTCCGTGAAAGGAAACAGTACTTCTGATACCTAAAATGAGTTTTGTCCTTACTCTGCAGGTGTGTCGAAATACAGATACAAAAACCTGATAAATTGGTTTATTTGATTAATTTTTCTCAACTTTTTAAAAAAAGCATGTGGGGCCCGTTTGTGTTTGATACTTTTATTACTGTTAACACCAATTTTATATACATATTTCAGTATAAGGTACTGGCACTGCTGTCTGGTCACGGATAGGATTCTGGATTTAATTTGCCTATTTAATTTGATAAAAGGACTTCAACTATCATTGCGTCATGTTGTAAATTATCTCCCTGATATTGGGAAATTTATATTACCAGGCTTTTATCTGTAATTGCAACTAATAAATAAAACTAAGAAGTCAGTCAGTCATAGAAATCAGTCATACAAAGACTGATTACCTTGACCAAGCAAGTGCCTCTACACAGGCAACCCAAAGGGCGCCAAATTGTTAATGACATCTTGACCTTTCTTACCCTGAAAGTTCTTTACCATATACAGTAATTGTAAACTCACATTTATAATAATCAAAATTATCATCATGAAGAACCAGAGAAGAGAGTGGAAACAAGGAAACACACTTTTATTATTGGAGGCAGTGTATAGAAAACAGTAGTGGATAATGCATAATGACTACAGCCCTAAAATGCAGGAAGATTGCCGTTTATTTCACATGGTTCATGAGGACACACCACTTCAATCCAGCTGGGAAACTTCATGGAAGTATGCACCGAGCATCTTAATACCTTGAACATAGTTGATCCTAAACACAGAAAGATGAAACAGTTATTAGTCAATTTTCACCGTACAATCACAGGAATTCAAGTAACAATTAAGGACAGAGTTGGGCGCTGTTATACCTGTTGAGCTTTTCATTCTGGGAGTGAGCTCCATCATCACAGGATCCAATGGGTAGCAGCATGACATTCCGTCCTGTGGCCTCCTGGAATGTCAGGGTGACAGGGATGCTTCCGCCCTCACGGGTCAGGTCAGGGTCCACCCCGAAGACTGGCACAGGAAATAGAGAAAGATGTTCAGAACAGTTGATGTGAATACAAGAGAGGCTTTTTTAATGCTTTGAGGGTCTGTTTGTAGAAGACCAGAGGCCTCAACAGAGACAGTTTTAAACTTTTTCCCATAATTTAGGGCTTCTATGGGAGTATGTGTGTATGTGACCTGAATCATGGCCTCAATTTCTATTTTCTTATACAGTACCTGTCTTCATGGCCCTCCGACCAGCCATGTAGTGTGGGTGGTTGAAGTCAGAGACCCAGGCCTTGGCTCCATGACCCATGCTCACTTTCATTTTGTTGGGGCTTCCCATTTCAGTAAACGTCTTCTGCAGGTAATCCACAACCTTGACGACAAAAGGAAAAAATATGAGTGAAATGAAAGCATATACCTTCATGTAGTCATCTTTTTCTTCTTCTACAGATGATTGTTATTCATTCTAGGAAACTTTCTAGATTAATGTGCATTCAATCATTTCCAAAGCAAACAGATCCGTTGATTCGTTAAATTTGAGTTCATTAAATTAATATTATGAAGACTTACTTTCCTGAGACAACAACATTTATAACTTTTTTCAGTGTCTACCTGTTTCTCTACAACTTTGGGGTCCATGTCGGGGACGAGGCGGATGGAGAATTTCCCAGTGACCTTGCGGGGTATAACAGTCTTTGCTCCTGCTTCAGCAAAAGCACCCTCAATCCCATGAAGAGAGAGAGATGGGAATCTCCAGCGGTGCATCAGGATTTGCTCCTGTGAGAAAAACCCAAGTTTTGAAACCATCCTTGAGGAATTAAAATGAGTTTCTATTTTTGGGGAATGTAAACAGCAGAATTCAGTGCCTTGCCTTGGTGTCATGCAGCAGCCGGGTAGTTCCAACATCTTTGCAGTACTCCTCCAAGTCAAAGTCAATTTTCTCATACAGTACTTGCTCTTCATCAGTTAGAGCTGCCACATCCTCATACATCCCCGGAATCAAAATCTTCCCCCTTTTGTCTACCAGGGAGCCTAGTTAGAATGAGAGAAAGATTAAACCACTCCTGAAAATGTTTGAAATCCAGGCAAAATAACATTTTCCTCCACTTAAATTAGTTCCATACTATTCATTGTTCAATTATCAGCTTCTCGTACCCATAAGCGCAATTAAATCTGTCATGGCTTCGTGAACAGAGCCGCCAAACACCCCGGAGTGAAGATCTTTGTCCCCACACTCCACCTTTAAATTAAAGAAAACAGTTTAAATTTGCAACATCAAATCATAAATTACATTTACAGTATATTTTTATGGAAATGTCACATTACAAGCGATTGGAGTTGACTGCTATAAAAAGAAGTGAAAGAAGAACCTACCTCCATGAAGAAGTAGCAGATTCCTCTCAGACCGTAGGTGATGCAGGGTTTGTTTTTTCCCAGCCAATAATTGTCAGAGATGCAGACAAAGTCCACATCTTTAAAGAAGGTATCTTTACGGGCAAACACCAGATCATCCAGACCTTCAGATCCAGACTCCTCCATCCCCTCAAAGCAGAATTTGAAGTTGATGGGAAGCTCCTGCAACAAGAGGGGGACAGAAAAAAGGAAACTGTTATAAATATGGAATTATATAAATTTATCAGCATCTTGCAGACAAGTTTGAAGATTGTTAGGCTGAAAGGCCTCCTGGGAATATTGTATGTCATGTTTTCACTTCATAAAGTTTTAAGGTTGCTTCAAAACAGAGGGAAGCTGATCTAAAAGGTTTAATCATTAAATGACGACTGGATAAGACTTAGAAGGCGATTACAGTCACACAGAGACCTTTGACCACTGCTGCTGCTGACGGCTTAAAAGTAGCTCAAATTCAATGACTATATCAGCACCACACTTTAACACAGAGGTCATTGGTTCCTCAAAATAATGCAGACCTGTTTTGGAAAAAAAATCCTACTCTTTTAAATATTAAATATGTTTGGTGTCATCAAAAATACAACTGTGTTTCCAAAAATCATACTGTCAGATATAATCAGTGTATGATGCATCCAAAGCTTTGTCAATCCACTGGACATTAACAGTTCTTGAAGACTTTTCGTCTCTCATCCAAGAGACTTCTTCAGTTCTGATCATGTCCCAGATTATTAACCCTGTGGGGTGTGGTCAGTGCTTTTCACATTACAACGACCGTCGTTGAAACCCATCTGGCTCCTCAACGATTGTTGGTGGGGGTATCAAAGGGGGGTCGCTGAAATGAGAGTTTCATCTTTGTATGCTAATGAGGGTCATTAGAATGAGAGACATCGCCTGGGTCAATCTGCTGAGACAATCTTTGTGGGAGTTTTGAAAGGACATGATTGTAAATGGGAGAAAGGTGATGTCGCAGACCCCCCCCCCCATTCAGAGATGGCTTCTCCACTTTGACATGGATGGCCTCTTTCACTCCTCTCTCAAACCGTTTATCTTCCCTGTCCAAGATCTGAACATCGGTGTCCTGAAATGAGTGTCCCTCTTCCTTGAGGTGAACGTCTTCAAGAACTTTCTTAACGTCCAGTGGATTGACTTAAACAGCTTTGGATAACCATGACCTGGATAACTGAGAACCTACGCAGACAGTGTATGATGCACAAATCCTCCAACATAATCAGTGAGGCTGGTCAAGAAAAACGATTCACGTACCTGCTGGATCTTCTGGTAGGCCTCAATGCAGTTAAACCAGGCCAAGACAGGCCCCTTGTCATCAGTGGAGCCTCTCCCATAGAGCTTACCTGCAAAGGAGAAACAGGGTTTAATAAGGCCCAACTGTTATGACTTTAAGATGTCACCTTTTCATGAGGATAAAAGTGTTTTGTTGTGAGTAATGATAGCCTAAGGATTAGGACTAGTTAATTCGATAAGGCAAGATAAAGAGCCCTTAAAATATGATCAAAGGTTTACGCAAGATTTGTTTTAATTGTCTGCGCATGAAGTCAGATCATGACCTAAGCAAAAACAGAGCTGAGCAGACAGCAATGACACCACAGAAAGAGGATGTGGCACTTTGTCAGCTGACTGACAAGCTGACACACAAGACCATTTGTCAATTGGTAGCAAAGGAAAATTCCCTGTTGACAGCTAGACACGTCAAATCTTCACTGCATTTCCTGTTGAGTGCAACAGCAAATGAAGAAGCTGAAGAAGTGAGCTACGACTGTCCAATAATTCTGTTATACTTTAACAACAGTAAGATATTAACACAACTGTGAAAGTTCATTTAAAAGGCAAAACTTTTGTCGTTACGCAAGATATTGATTAAACAGAATGTGCTGATTTACATTGTGAGGAGCTGATTGTGTGACATGTCTTCAACTTGACCTGTGAGGTTTGCAGATAAGACATGATTAAGAGCACGCCTCTGAAATGTGAGCTAGCTGCTCTGGACTTTGTAAAGAAGTAGCAGAATGTGATGCGATCACAAGCTGATAATTAAAGGTCAGAGTGCATTTAAACGAGATATTACTTTGTGATTACTAGTAATGATCAAGCAAGTCCTGTGTAAAAGTTTGATGAGTAGTTATTAATAAATTACAAAGTGTATATCCAGGCTTTTAAACCATGGCTTGAAAATCCACTTACATAGTATGTTTGTTTTGTAGCCTTGTTCAATTTAAATTAAACTACACTTTGTTTAAACTGTGTCCTGTTTCTGCCCTCAGGTCTCATCTGTTTGTATATTTCTGTGAAATTCGATGCCGTAACTTTGTCAAACTAAAATACACGGTGGTGTTATTAACAGATCGTGTCAAATAGAAACAGAAAGTTTAAAGTTACCGGCATCACCAGTTATTTCCAGTGAACCACAGCCTAACAGCATTCCAGACTATTTCAATGGCCTGTGAATATACCTGATTTGCTTTCAGGCACCACACTTGTCAGAACTGGTAAATGTGACCAATAGACACTAAACCTGCTCTGCACTCACCATCTTTCTCTACCAGAGTGAAAGGTTCAGTATCCCAGCCATCATCAATGTTGGCTGGTTGAACATCAAGGTGTCCATAGATGCACACAGTCTTCTTGCCTGGATCCGACCCCAAACGACCGAGGATGATGGGTGGAAGGGGGATCTCCTCTCCCGAGGCAAGCTACACGCTCCAAAAAATATTTTATTAATTTTAGACAAGCTTCATGTTTACTATCAACAATTGTTCCCCTATTATTATAAACTAAATTAAACACAGTGTTTTCACAGGAAAAACAGTGAAAGACAATGCAAATTTTGAGAAAATGCAATATCAACACTCTTACACACACTCCCTCACCTTCTGTTTACCAACATCGACCATTTCCACCGTTCCCCCGAGCTTCTCAATGTCCTTGGCTGCCATCTCCATCATCCTCTTGATCTCTCCACGCTTCTCCGGCCAAGCAGACACACTCTGGACTGAAACCCAGTCTGACAGGCGCTAGGGGGAAAAACAAGGAAAGGAATGTTTATGCTGTACAAAAAAAATAAGAAGAACAGGCGTTACAAAGCAAGTCTTGGTTTGAAACGGTTTGAGTCAGAGTATACCCTGGGGGCTCAATAAAGTTTTGTAACAGCTACCTAACTCAGAGTGAATTTTCTAACAACGCCGTTTACTATTATTGGATCAAAACAAACTTACCTGCACGTACAGATCCTGGTGTTCGTCCACATACTTGAAAAGTTCTGGGAGATGAGCCATCTTTGCCGTTATCAGGAGCTGCAGGTTGAACAGACTGTATCAAATCAGAGACTGCTCTGCTCTTATAAGTGGACTGAAGCCACGCCCTCCTGCAAACCAGCTGACTACAGTTGTTTTTACCTCTCAGGTATCCTCAGGTATCTGTGCATGCCAATGATAGAGGTAATAACCACATGTTTAAAACTAAACATGCAGTTTAGCTTTGAAATCTGATGTCATTAAAATAGATAAGTACCTTCCAATCTATCTGACATCACTTAAAAAGTAGCTTACTGAACATTTATAGAAATGCGGACATGTTATTATCATAATAATATTATAGTAATTACAATTATTTGTACAGCACTGATTAAAACCGACATTATATACCTTGCGCAATCACATTTCTAAAAATAATGTGTGTGTGTGTGTGTGTGTGTGTGTGTGTGTGTACACAGTGAGCTATCAAACAGATCAGAATATTAATGAACAAAAACAAAGCGAAAATCCGACATGAATCATCAAATACATAAAATATAAAAACTGGATTCTAACCAGGATCAAAACTCATATATAGCATTAAATTGTTACTCTAACAACGATGATTTATAATCATAAATTATGGCTAAAATCGATGTCCAAAAGTAGCAATAATAACCCTTAGCAGACATGCTAATTCCTGAAATTAATTTCAAACTGGTAAAACTAGCTACCGGTACAGTTTGGATTACTCACGTTGTTTTTATTGTCTTACAGCTGCATAAGACCTGTCTCACCGGTAACGGGTCCTTTATCCGGTAACGGCCAACCGGAATCGTAATAACAGGTTATCCGTGAAGTGTGGCTGGCCCCACAGCAGCTCAGAGATGTCTGTCCACACAAACACTGCCGGTGAAAATGTGGCGAGTTTATAAGGGGCGCAAAGCATTGTGGGTCGGCAGCAAACGCCTCGTCATGTTCATTCAAGTGTTCCAGAGACAGGATCCGGGCGAGAGGCGTGCTCCGAGGCATACGTGTCTTAAAAAAAAATTTAAATAAAAAATATATAAAAGCTCTACAACTTGTAGAATTCAAAAGAGGAACACAAAAAAAAAGGATTACAAGTAAAACACGCAGAACAGGTGTAACAACCAGAAGTGGCGAAAAATGTACTGAAAGACACAATTTTTTTGTTGTTGTAAAGCCCTAACAATCAGGGCTTCAAACCAAATTTATTTTGCCAATTGGTTCGTTCAGAAAAATAGTATTATGTTTCCTTTTTTTTTTCACCCAAGAAACAAAACCAGTTAGACATTAAAAAAATATAGTTCCCAAACTGGGTAATAACGTTCCTTGTAAATATAGGCATTTAAATTGGAAACTGGGCAGTCAGAGACTGCAACATCCCACGACACCCCTGAATGCAAAGTTTGATCCTGATTTAAGTTCATAGGTCAGTATCATTTAATAAAAGACCCATGATCAAACATGTAACTGGTGCATTCCATTTGCCATGAGGTCTCAGAGATGTGTACCTAAAAAGGTATAAAAGTGAATGGTGACTTGGTTTAAGATTAAGGTTGTGATCCAATTTTCATCCCCTTGCCTCCCTGAATATAACGGCTTTTGTTTTGTCCATGTTATCTGGTATGCGCAAAAATCTCAGGATAGAATATCTCAGACCACAGATCAAAGCTAGTGCTTTGATCAGTAACAGCAGATCAGAGCACTAGCTTTGATCTTTGACCTATGCAAGTAGGGCAGGGCAAGATTTGGAATTCAGGGGTGTTGCAGTCTGACTGCATTGGTTCTTGTTGATTTTCAGTCTAAAGTTTCATTTTGAAGAGTGACATCTCTACTGAATGACAGACGAATGAGTACATCTTGACAAGCCTTGGTCATGTGATAGTTTACTCCCACATTTAAGCCCACAAGCAAAAATTAGCTAAAAAATTTTCGGAGAGATTCTTGGGAAAAGACCCAATGAGGAGACAGAAGAGCTACGACTTCCAAGACCACAAAATCTGCATTTAAAAAGACAACATCAGTTAAATGTGAAAACAAAACAAAACACACAAATGTACTATAAAAAGATTTTATTTTTTTCAGTTCATCCTCAGAAGTCTTCCACTTCAAATTATTGTCTGGATCAAAGAAAAAAATAATTAAAAAGCATTCAAACAAAGTACGGACACATCGAGAGTTTAGAGATTCACCTTTCCATCAAAACATCTTTCTTCACATGTCTTTTCTGTCGGCACACAAACTTCTGAAGAACACATGAAGTAGATCTGCAGGGGGCATAATTCATACACTGAGTAATCACCTTCAATTCATGAGAAAGATCTGATGAACATCATGTCCACTATGGCATATAATTCTCTGCAACCTCACCTCTTCATCAAGATACTTGTTGGTCTTTTGATCCATGAACTGGAAGGCCTTCACCACAAATCTCCTCTGGTGGCGATTGGTGGGCAGGTCGCTCACTTGGAGGATGGACACATTTGGATCGTAGGGATTGGCACACCTACAGGGAAATCCAGCATACGTGACCATAGATGTCTTAATTACCCGTCGAGTCAAGATGGCCATGCTTACCCTTTATAAACCATCACCAGCGCGTTCTTTGCAGAGCGAGGGTAAGCTATGCAATAGTTGACAAGAATTACTGCCTCTGGTTTTGGAGACAAGAGGTTCAATTCAAGATAGACTGGATTGCCAAGGAGGAGTCTTAAGGGCTGACTGGTCTTGGGATAGTAATTCGAATACGTTTCATCTGTTGGACAAATGATCAAATATGAAAATTTTACGATTTATGATAAAACTGGACAGTTGTGGAAATTTTTTATGCATCCAACCTTCAGCGATCTTCAACTGAACACCGTACAAGCCATTGGCAAGGACTGATGATTGCAAGCTGGAAGGTGGGATTTTGACCATGTACCCAACACTGGCCAGAGACTGCTGAGCACTGCTCAGTTTGTTGTAACGACACTCAACCATGAACCTACAACAACAAGAGTTTATTAGCGCCAACTGTCCATGCACATAATGATATAAACTATGTTGTTTAGCATAGTGCCAGGAAGTGTAACCCACTAACCTGAGTGGATCACTTCTTGTAATTATGCCATACTTGAGGTTCAGAGCTTTGACAACAGTCTGCACTTCAGCCAAATGAATCATTGTTTCACCTACTTCCTGTCAAATTATTAAACAGGCATTTTAAAATCTCAGGATACGAAAACAATGTAGTGTCTTAAAGGTGAAAGTCTGTTCACATTTAAAATGGACGATTGTCACTTGGATTAGAACATATTTGGCACATATAAGACAATTTGATCCATAACAATATCCATCCAGCTGAACGATGAAACATCAGTAGACAAAGGACATCCATTGTACTGTAAAGAAGTTTAACTTACGTAAGAATGGGTTCCACATTCTGTCACATTGAACTTATAGATGGCAACCTTATCATTAACAATGACTGGTTTACAGTCTGGACTCCCAGGAATGACTAGCTTTCTGGGGTCAATTGGGACGGATGCAGATGTGGAGCGAATGACAAAAACAAATTGCTGATCGGCGGTGCACACTAAAATGAGAAGGGGAAAACGGATCTTACAAGTGACTTAAAGCAGGAATTTACATCCTAAAAAAACAAATTCGACATTTTAACACCACATTTTGAGATGAAGCCTTACCATCCAGTGGGTAGAAGCAGGTTGACGTGTTAGAGTCCACACAGCATCCCATCATCTGGCAGTCTAAGGAAGATATTCCTGCTTGACCGCATGGCACCCGCTCCCCTGTGGCTACAGCGCAATCTGAAGCGGCAAGGTTAAATCCTCCATTAAAAAACAAGGAACTAAATATTAAATGATATTAAAGTTACTGAGGTGAAGTTTTCAAAAACTTCACCTTGCGTGGAAGTTTGGGAACTTGTTGAGACAGTTGGTGGAATCGTTGGATTGAGGAGGCATTGTGGTGAGGGCCGGTCACCGGAATCAGGCAACAGACTCGGATCATACTTGGCTCTCTTTTCCTCACAAGATGTAGTGGCAACTTTTGTCTCACCATACTCATCATCATACAATAATTGCAGGCTGTAAATGCTTGTCTGGAATGAATAACACAGAAGTGGGTCATTTGACCTGAACCACACTGTACAAGTGGATTGATGCAGCCACAATTTCAGGATTTAGATTGAAGAGTCCTGCAGTTTTGTCACTTACATAGCAGTTGGCAATATGTTTGACATTACATCCAGTAAAGGGTACAGTCAAAGTGTTGAGGGAAAAGTCAACTTCATATCCACAAGATTCTGGAGCGTCAGTGACCAGCAGCATGTCCTTAGAGCCTAAAAAAGTGAATATGACACTCAGCAAATAAAGAGTATGCTCTAAGAAAAAGGGAAGACTAAAAAAAAATACATACCCAAAACTTTCACTTCACTTAATGGACTGGTCAGCAGGGTAATCACAAAGCCCTTGTCATTGCAAACAGCTTCTAACTCAGAAGATGCTTGACTGGTACTGCTAGTCCAGCTTCTTGGACGAGGTTCAGAGTCCACCTGGAGTCCATCTTTAGCACCGCTGACCCGGTTTGTACGCCCTGAATTCTCTGCTTCCACTTCAAACTGATGCTCATCCAAAAAGTCAAAGTCTTCAATGGTGGCAGTACCTTCACCTTCAGATAGCCTATACTCAGGAACAGAGTCTTCATCATAGCCGTCACCCTCCTCCTCCACAACTGGAGCGAAATTTAGAAATTAGAACAAGAATAATTTGCCAAGTCTACCTTAAACATTACATTTTGCCCTTTAAACTCTAATTCAAACCCCTCCAGTCATTTCCTGTCCTGCAGGAACACAATCCCATCACCCCAAAGGAGTATGGTAATCATTTACCTGGCGACATGACACCCTGTGTTTCATCCCACCACGCCAAATCAGAGAAATCAAATAGTTGAGTTTTGTTGATGCGCTTCCATCCGTGGACTGGACCCAGCAGCAGGGTCCCAGTCAGGACCAGCAGCAGCACCTCAAGCCTGAGCCCAGCCATGAATACCAGCGAAAGTCCTCCTCCTGCTGCCGGATGAAGACAGAACCTGTCGCTGCTACAAGTAGAGGCGTGAAGACAATTGATCGCAGCTGGTAAAGTGGATGAGCACACACCTCTCAATTAAAGTCACACCTGTGTAAATTTTAAAAAAAACCTTCCAGAATTACAGGAAAGGACGCATCTCGAAAAGGAAAAGTCCTCCTGAATGTGTACGAGAATATGCATAATGTTATAATCTTGGATGTTAATTTTGTGAGCTGAACACGTGTATATATATTAATTTCCAGGCTATACATTATACTTTGAAATTACACAATTTCTATTAGAAATTAAACTTATTATATAGACATTTCTGTGATAGAAAATTTAAAACATAAGTAATTTGCATGTGCATTTGATAATCATTCTGAAATAAGAAAATATTGCTTTTTGTATTGATAATGCTTTCTTCATTCAAATGTCGCAGAGTAACCACCCATCTCCACAAGTAGAATGAAGTCATTATGTTAAATTTTACATAGAATGCCAGTGAAACAGATTTTATCATGAATATTGAAATCAGTACAGACAAATAATTCAGTCCAGATAATTGTTTATTGCAGTGTCTACAGCACAGGTCAAGTGTTGTCTTTATTTCTTGAAAAACAAAAGTTTTTTCTTTCTTTACATATTTTTCCTCTGGAGCAACATAAAAACCAAACTAAAATAGAACGTCAAGCATTTTCATTTGTATTAGGAAAAGAAATCATTTGTAAGAATTGGCTTTATGTTTCGGCAAAAAGTTGAAATTCTTCGGGACAGGTCCGAGGAGCATTTCACTGTGGGAGAGACAAAGTGAATTAATATAAATACATCAAATGATTTAACAGATAATCTGCAGTGTGGCTTGATTAATAAAATGCTCCTTTGGCAGCTTTAGGCAGGTTCCTCCTCACCTAATCCTAATCCAGTCCCCGACATTCTGACTGGCCATCAGTGACTCCAGGTAGTTTCTGCCCAGGTAGTACTGAGGTCGCTCGTTGATCTTCTGAGGCACTCGCTCCAACAGGCCAACTGGAATATACCTGTAAGACAGAGAGTTGGGAGGAAAATAAAATATAGTCCTCTTTTTCAATGTTAAAAATGCCATACTTCACTGAGGGATACAATCATTGATAGTTTTCTACCACAAGGACTGAAAGCGGCATTAAAATATCCCACTTCAATCATACAAGGGGGCCGTATTCAACAAAACCTGGGATATAAGTCTGGTATTTTTACATTTAGTGACGTAAACACAGATTAAATAACATCATGCTTTTAATTTACTGACAGTATGGGCACCGTTTGCCGACCTGCACATGAAGGAGAGCCACTCCAGCAGAAAATTGCGGGTCTTCTCGACCCCTCGGGTGTCGGAGCCCCAGTGCTCCAGACCAAAGTTGGTGAAGTCCTTGAGGATGTCCAGTCGCTCGCTGGACGAGATGTCCCAGTGTCTGCTCTCCTTTATTTCAGTGAAGATCCAGGGCTTGATGAGAGCACCTCTGAAGAAAGCGACAAACAAGCCAAACGCTGATATTTTGCCTGACAATAATTCAACGATGACATTACTGCAGCTAAGAAGCTGAAACTACCTGCTGAAGTAAAGTATTTTATTGACAAACAAGTACTTTCACCACAGTTGATTTTTGATATAGGATTTATGACAGTTAACCAACCGTGCAATCATAATTCCAGAAACTCCAGTCTCCCTCGCTTTCATGGCATCTTCATAGGACAGAATGTCTCCATTACCTGGGGGAATAAACACCTCCTTTAAGTCACCTCATCACAAGCACAACTGTTCCTGTCATGAGCTTTACAACCTTGACATTTAAAAACCTTTTTTAAGGACTTTCTTTTTTTTATTTTTAACCTCCTCTTATTTCTCCTCTGCCGTTTTCACAACTGACGTACCAAAAAGTGGGACAGGACTAGCCAGCTGGGAGCAGGTATTGATATAATCCCAGTCAGCTAACTTTGTGTAGCGCTGTTCTCTGGATCGACCATGCAACTGTAAGAAAACATCAGACACATAACTTGACAAGACTGACAAAATATAACAAATAATCGATGCTTTTCCAGACTGCTAAACTCTATTTTTTTAAATACTTAATTCATTTCCATCAATATTTCTTTGACAACGACTTACTGTGACCATTGAGACGCCCCATTTCTTCATCTCAGGGATCAGTTTGTGGGCTATGTTGCTCTTTTCCTGAACACCAGTACGAATCTTGACTGTTAAAGGGACATCAAGAACCTTCGGGCAGAAAAACTCATGTTTTCAATCAGAAATATATCGCAGCCAAAACATATGAAAGTTTTCACGGTACAGTTATACTTTAAAAATGTTTTGAATCATTATTTAGAGCCAACAAGGTATTAATTTGCTGAAATGAGTTAACAAGAGCCATACTTACGTAGTTCATTCCCTTGATTATTTGTTCAAACTTTCTAGTGCGTGTCATCAAGCCACAACCTCCACCCTGACGAAACAGAGTAAAGACGCACCATCTGTCACACTGATGTCATTATTTCCTGGTCTGGGCTTTAAACACTCTGCTGTAAACAATATGTCTGATGAAAGCTGGGACATCATGATTCCAGGTGCACAAAAAAAAAAAAAAAAAAATCACCTTCTTGTAGACGAGGTCGATGGGGCATCCAGAGTTGATGTCCACGAAGTCGACCTCTGTGTGGTTGTTGATGAGCTCTGCACACCTTGTCATGGTGTCAGGGAAACAGCCCTCCACCTGGAGACACAAACATGACTTGAGAGCTGAAATTTTCATCAAAAATCCAAAAGATGCATTCATAACATCAAAATAAATATTCAACTGCAACTCTAAATGGCTCAATAGAGCTTCGGTATCCTACAATGATGTTACCTGGACACCGAAGACATCTTCACTTTCATGCCGCTTCAAAAGGGCCCACTCTGACTGCTGTCCCTGCAGCAGGTTTGTGCACATGGCCATTTCTCCACAGGTAATGTCTGCTCCGAAGCGCTTGCATACACGACGGAAAGGCAGATTTCCACACTAAAGAAAGAAATCAAAGAAACGAAGGAAGGAATCAGGTCAAAGCCTTACATTATATGCATTTGTAGAAGTTGGAATATGATTGGTTCTCAAGTTTTAGCTCATAGCTAAAACTGTTTGGTAGCATTTTAACATAAATAACAAACTTTAGCTTTGGTCTGTTGGCACTCACAGTTGTTAGAGGAGCAAGGTAGAGCTTATCTTTAAAGTCCACCTTCAACAGAGACAAAGAAAGTTGCTTCAACATCCATTGGTTTTACTAGTCCACAAATTTAGTATGAGTTTAGTGTGAGCATGAAATAACTTAACACATTATTTAAAAAAAATTATTGTTTCAAGAAGCAGAGACTTCCCTCAGACAAACCTGTCTCTTTTCACATGGACGCAGTTTGATGACGTCTGCATCAGTCAGTGGACCAATGGTCTTCACTGGAGGCTGTTCATTAGAGCTCGTCTGTATCAGTTAAAGATCACATCAGTGTGAATACTCACCAGGTGAGCCATCTTAATCACAGCGCAGGGTTGAAATTCATACCTGTAGTTGTGCTTCAGTCGGTGCCTGTTGCTTGCCTCCTGCTGGATCTGCACAAGCATCACCTACACATGAACAAAGAACAGAATCAACAACAACAGATTGTAATCGTCTGAATCATCTGAAGGTCACGGGTCTGCTGGAGCCTATCCAAGCTGGCTACTAGCAAGAGGCGGGGTACACCCCAGATGAGACGCCTCCTCATCATGGGGCCTATAAAGTGTCACAAAAGCAATATTATACTCATCACTGCTGATGACTGTAACTATAACTGTGTACGTTTTTAAACCAGTCAGGCGACACATGTTGAGAGTAGGACTGAGCGGTGACATCAATGAATACAAATGATATCCCTAAAGGTAATTTTTATTGACATAAGTTAAATATTCATAAGTTCCTCATGTGAATCTATCAAGATTCTTTGGGCGTCTCACCGTTCCCCCGCTGTTCTCTCTTGTCTCCTTTGTCTGAAAGTGTTCTGAGATATTCTGCTGACATCTTGAAGGACACTGAATGTTTCCTCAGTCGAATCTGGAGGTCTTTACTGAGGCTGTTCTTCACCACGATCCTACCCTCGTAGGCCTTCATTAGTTCGGCGTTCTCCATGGTTTTGAAGTCAGGTGTAGTGTGTGCTTTAGCAAAGCGGCAGGAAAGACCATAAGTGCATTTTCCAAATGTGTCGTAGAGGTAGCAGCTTTCCCCGATGTCAGCTGGCTTTGTGGCCAGATAATCAGCAATGTTATGATGAAAATGACATTTGTCTCCATAGGAACAAACTCTGTTGTCCTGAAAATGGAAAGTCACGACCAAAAAATATTAGCTGACAGACCATGGACAGATTACATGGATTTTGTGAATGTCTGGTTACACTGTCATACCTGAATGACTGACAGACACAGCCGTTTTTCGTCATAGGTCGTAGGCTTTTTGTGCGGCCTTGATTTGTTCTGTCCCCTCAGCCGTTTAGCATCTGGTTTCCCTGCTTTGCTTTCCTCCTCAAGATCCACTTTGAGCTTTTTAGCATCAGGTTCTTCAAGAGATGTCTCCTCAATCTTGTCATTTTCACTGACCTTTCCTCCCTTTTGTCTTTGCCACTCCGAGTCTACAAATCTGTGAAATTTTTCTTTGGTCGTAAGGAACCTGAAAAGAATGGCAATCATATTGTTACACCTGTGATAAAACATTTCTGAAAAGATTAACAGGAAAAAAAAAAGCATTAACAGTCCTTCATATTCTTAAGAGCTGCTGGAGTTTGGACTTCTTCAGACAGGAATGTGTGATTAATTTTAAATTATGTGTGGATCTCTATTCTCCCACTCAACAAACTGACATTTTCAACACATAAAATGCTGTCCAACCTTTTTTTTTTTAACGTGTTCTACTGTTACTTACTCTGATTTGATGGCAGCTTCACCCTTCACGGCTACATCTGTCCTCTTTTCCACGTGTTCCTCCGCTGGTTGATCCATCACACATTCACAGGCTTTTTCTGATCCTGAACCTGAAACATTTCAACACAGTCGTCAATCTAGCTAACACGTTTAACAGGACTGGTTAACGACTATATGCTAACAAAATTATTTTAGTGCACTTTACGTAGGTTCACGTGATTTAAACTGCTTGTGCAATTAATCTGGTTTGAAATAGTTTGCGTGCTATTTTTAATTTTCTCTAAGCTAGCAGCTACTGCAGCGTTCCTTTGCTTGAGCACTGAAGTTATCTGAACAGGCTAACAGATAGCATGGCGGCTGTTAGCGCTGACGGCTGATGACATTTAATAATTCAGGGCATTATTACAAGTCTTATCAAATGGAAAAGAAAGACACGGACACAGTTAGAAAAGATTTTACACCTGTATTCGATGAAGATATTCCAAAAGCGTGATAACACGATTGTACAGCACTCTTCAGAGGTCCGTGGAGAAATGTGGCCGTCAAACATGGTTCCGGATACGTTTCAGTCAATCTTTGCATTCAGCTATGGTCGAACAGTTTAGAAGTTCATCATGAAATATAATCAATCTCTTTTTATTCAATGCTAATATTTCACGTACAAACTCTCATATCCATTTGGAGATGAACTTTCACTTTATATAATCTTTTACACACTTACAGTATATGCAAAGAATTTCCCCTAAAAGGGATTAATAAAGTGCATTTTCTTTCTCTTTACTTCATGTAATCTAATATAATTGGTTATAGTTCAATTTCATACTGTCAGTATTCTAGAAATAACACCCTTGAATAACTAGATTGGGAATGATATTAGTCATATAAATAATTTAGTCACTCGACAGATTATTAATTCACAGTTTGTGAATTGTTTGTAATTTTAAAAAGAAAATTCCTGATTGTAAGAATATCAGGCTGCTTTTATTGCATTCTGTGATAAACTGAATGTCTTTGGGGTTTGGATTATTCATTGAACGAAACTTAGACCAAGCTGCCCCCTTCGGAAAACAGAATCATGATTTTATCTACATTCTGATATTTTAAGGACCAATTGATTCATGCTGAATCATGAATTGGAGTTGTACCAGAACCTTAAATGTTACAAGGCAGATATTCAATTGCATTCTGTAACATCATGAACAAATATATGAACGTGTGGCATTTTCATCAAGAATTACATTCAGTCATCTTGTTAGGCAGCAAGTTGGGCTATCTTTCCTTTAAAACGCTTTTGACTATAGTCGAGCAAACTGATGCCATTCTTTTTGAAATCATAGCCCAGCTTCTCTAGTGTATCTAATCGCCCCATCATGGTCTCTATGTTGTACTGTAAAATCTTGGGCTTGTTCAGTAACTGCTCCACTGTGACTCCCCGTTGTAAGAAACGGTCCACTTTAGAGTTCAACATGGCTGAATGAATGGTTAAAAGAGATGGATAGTGTATGATGAGTTTTCTAATGTCAGCTTGCTGACAGCCAAGCGAAATAAACTTCTGCTTGAGAATGTCAAAATTAGTTGCTATATATTCATTTGAAACGTCCAAAAGTCTTGCCCCAGGTCCTTCTATGAGAGCAAGCAGTTCTGGATCACTCAATGTAAGAGAGGATCCCAGAAAACTAATGTTTTTCTTGACTCTCCTGGTGCTGCGGATGAGAATGTAGAGGTTTTTGGATAGGATAGTCTTGGCAAATTGCACAGGATTCTCTCCACCATTTTCAATACAGATGTCATGTAAAAGCTCCACCATCTGCTTGTTCAGCTCCAAGCTGTTGGTGAATGTCCGGGGTGCTGTTGCCAGTAGCCGATAGAGATGAGTGTTGTTCAGTCCCAAAGAAATCAGAAAATCTATATTCTGCTTCAACTTCTCATTATCACTGGAACGGAAGAAGGACTCAGGTGAACGTGTCACAATGCTCACAATTTCTGCATCCGTCTTAAAGATGTCTCTCCAAAGCTGCCAGCGTTGGTCTATGTTCTGAATCGATCTGGTGATGGCACGGGGATAGCGAGATATGATGCTCGCGATGTCACTGCCACTGGCACCTTTGCTTTCAAGGAACTTTGCGAGACCTTGCTCATTAGTTGAGACTCTACGAAGCACGCCAGGTTGTCGTTTGCGTGCCTTTGTCACGTCAACTCCCAAAATATTCAGGTTGTCCAACAGAGATTCATTCTCTCTGTTCACAGATAATTTGAGATCATTACTTTTATTATTAGAATTACAAAGTCTTCTTAAATAGACGGCTGATGTTACCCGTGACATAAAGATGTCAGAACTGTGTCGCAAGACCACTGAGTGACGGAAGCCAAGAACAAGCCTGACTCCAAATCTTGCAGCCATTTTTTATGAGGCAAGGGTAAAGTTGCCTGATTGTGCACCTATGAGAAAAAAAATACACACAATTATAACAGATAAATCTAGTAATAGAGTTGTAGTCACTTGCTCAAAATTGGTTTAGACAAATTGTATGGTTTTAATAGCTAAACAATAGGTAATGATTTTTCTGAGTGAGATTTAACCAGCTATCATCTAATTTAAAATGATCACAATACAGAGACACTTAAGACTACAAGTTATTTATCTACAAGTTACTGAAGTTGAAGTTCAGATCGTGTCTTACCTTGACCCAAAATCAAACAATCCAACTTAACAACGTAAGCTTTTAGCGGTAACGAGATTAAATTTTTCCTGCCTCCTGGTAATTCCTCAATATTACCCAGAAATGAGAAAAAAAATCATAGGATGTGCACTTTATATTTACAATCACTTACTTATGCTCGGAATGGAATGAAACACGCAGTTCTTCCTCTCTTACAACCGTAAAACGGTGCATATTGAAATCTCGCGAGAGTTGTCGCCCTTACGTCATCAACATGCGCCGACATGTTTGTTATTGTCCGTTCTGACTGCTAGATGGAGGTAGAGGGCTTTAATTGAGGATTAAAAAGGCTGGCTGATAGAATAGGACGGTATCAACTTGTTTCCCTTTTTGTGTATGATCACTCATGTTCTACGATTGTGCATTTTTTAATTAGTTTTTTTTATTTATTGTTGTTTTTTTGTTTTTTAAAATTTATTGTATTTTCTGTAATTATGCTCTAAATATTGAAGTACTGCACTTCACACTGGCAGGATGCAACTTAGGTTAAGATGCACGAAATTGTTTAGTTTGAAACGTGTATGTAACTGATATTTGCCCAAGTTTTTGTCAGATCAAGAAAAAAAATTATAAAGCTATATAAAATATAAAAATATATAAAGATTTTTTTAATCAAAAAATTATGCACTATTTATTACACTTTGGGCTGATATTGAGCCCAAATGGCAAAGAAACAGTAAAGGGTAACTATTTTGTCAATCTAAGTACACCAAATAATTGTTTTTGTTGTTTTTTTTTGAAGTACAAAAATACAAGTCTGAACCTCTAATGTGTTTGAGTTAAGGGTTCCTTCACTCATGTTGAACACACATGATATTCCTGTATGGACATCCTGTACAGGAGAACACTCGCTAAGTGGTGTGGCTCACAGTTTACTACTCTTTACTACTGAGATTAATCAATTGTGAAATTTTCATAAAGGATACTTCACTTTGTGTTCAACCAATTGAGTGGCTTTTCTTTTTTTTTCAAGTCTTGTAATTAGTTGGACATGTCTGTTAGCTAGTGTTGGCACCGAAGCTGGTTCACCTCTGTTAGCACAGACAATTTAGCACAGACATGTATATTGTGTTTGACATTCTTCTATGTAACTTCATTAGTTCCTGATGGATATATATTGAAAATGTATTTTGTTGTGATTTTCTTTGAAGTCAGAATTGATATTTGGTCCCTCTTAAAGTGGTTGAATTCTTGATAAAGGAAAAGGCACACTAGTAACTGCTTTCTTAACTGCTTTATCTTTATTAATGTATTATTGCAGTAAAACATAGTTTTAAGAAGTCCATTGATCATGGAATTACAATTGATGAGGTCTCTTGTAAGAAATATAACTTTTTGATGAATTTGTGCAGGATGGCATGGTGGTGCAGTGGGAAGCACTGCTGCCTCACAGCAAGTGATTTAATTCAAGATAAAATAATCATTAATAATAATTGCAGCATCTAGAGCACAGGTCAAATAAGCAGAATCACTGATTGTATTGTTGAAAACTCAACAGATGTTTTTTACCTTTCAATTTTATTCTCTACAGCTAGTAAAAAAGCAAACAAACCATAAAGGATGGATATCTATTAGCAGTAAAAAAAATCACTTGTAGGATTTGGCTTTAAAGTTGAAATTCTTTGGTACAGGTCCAAGCAGCATTTCACTGTAGGAGAGACAAAGTGGGTGAATTAATATACATCAACCGCTTTCACAAGCAGTTTCCGTGCTACCTGACTTTGTTTAATGTTCCTGCGAGTTTAGACAGTTTTCTCTTTACCTGATCCTAACCCAGTCCTCAACATTCTGACTGGCCATCAGTGACTCCAGGTAGTTTCTTCCTAGATAGTACGGCAGTCGCTCATTGATCTTCTGAGGCACTCGCTCCAACAGGCCAACTGGAATATAACTGAGGGACAGAGATGGAGGAGAGACGAAAGATATATTAATCATTTTATTGTTACAAAAAATTGGACCCGCTAGTTTGTTGACCAATGTGGTGGCCCACGCACATCACGCGGCCCATAATCTCAACAGGCTCCCTAGCTCTGGACTTCAGGAAGTCCAGAGCTGGCTCACATGGCCTCATCCATGTAAATGGGATGGACGGTCGGTGTGTCTCCAGGCACGAAAGGAATGTGCACTCCAGTTCAAGCAGGCGTCCTGCTATTTGTGCAAAATATAAGAAAATTCTAAATGTTTCCTCGGTCTTAAAAACAGATGAAATAACTACAGATAATGTAGTTTGTTTCCTTTGTGGCTCTACAGTATGTTCACTGTATGCTTCTGTACCTAACAGTCATGAACCTGCTATGTGAACTGTAGGATAAACACAGTCTACTAAAGTGCACATTGTTGCCTACTTGTACATGAAGGAGAGCCACTCCAGCAGAAAATTGCGGGTCTTCTCGACCCCTCGGGTGTCGGAGCCCCAGTGCTCCAGACCAAAGTTGGTGAAGTCCTTGAGGATGTCCAGTCGCTCGCTGGACGAGATGTCCCAGTGTCTGCTCTCCTTTATTTCAGTGAAGATCCAGGGCTTGATGAGAGCACCTCTGAAAAAAGACAACAACATACAAGCCAAATAGTTTCACCTAAAGCGTTCAAGTGTAGTATTTTATTTAAAATAGTATAAGAGCACAAATGCCAAAAGCAGGAGGAGCAAACTTAAATTATTGGTATGCTAGTTCAAAATATAGTTAAATGGTGCCCACCTTCCAATCACAATACCAGAAACTCCAGTCTCCTTCGCTTTCATGGCATCTTCATAGGACAGAATGTCTCCATTACCTGGGGGAATAAACACGGGTCCTTCATCTCACCTCATCACAAACATCACCGTGTCTATACATGATTTTTACAACCTTAGAGGTTGTCATTTTTATACTTCCTCTATTAACTATAAGCTCTGCATTTCATGATTTACATACCAAAAAGCGGGACAGGCCTAGCCAGCTGGGAGCAGGTGTTGATATAATCCCAGTCAGCTAAAGTCGACAGACGATGTTCTCTGGATCGACCATGCAGCTGTAAGAAAACATTTGCAACTTTATATTTAGATTTGTAAAAAGATGACTATTCTGAATTAATCATCATAAAATCAGAATGTTTTTAGACTTACTGTGACCATTGAGATGCCCCATTTCTTCATCTCAGGAATCAGTTTGTGGGCTATGCGGTTATTCTCATGAAAACCAGTACGGATCTTGATGGTTAAAGGGACATCAAGAACCTTCAGGCAGAAAAACTTGTGTTTTCATTCAGAAGTTCATACAAACCAATGGTACTGTTATGTGTAAATCATTCTTTATTGCATGTCTCCCTTAGAAACAAAGAAATAGATCTAATGTTGCTAATACTGCTTGACTTCATTGACTAAAACAGCAATAATAAGAGTTCAGAATAGCCAGTCTTACATAGTTCATTCCCTTGATTATTTGTTCAAGATTTTGGGTCCGTATCATCAAGCCACTGCCCCCGCCCTGTTGAGGCAAGGAACACAACTGTTAGACAGTGTCACACTGATGGCAATGTTTCCTCTCACAGCCATCATGGTCAAAGGTAAATTCATTTTAAGGTTTTCCTTGATGCTCCTGCAAACTTCAATGATAAACCATTGAAGAAAATATGGCAGAGCACAATTTTGAAGCTTTTATTTGTAATTAAAGTGACAGTTTTGCTTTAACTTTCAAGTGGCCTTTTCTAAATTAAGCACAGTTGTAAATTTTGATTTAAAAATAGCTTTACATATCAGCCCATGTGCAAGCTCCAAAAAATTAAAACTGCAATCTGTGTAAATAATTGAAAAGAAGCAAAAAGCTCAGTGGAGGTTTCACTGAGTCTGAATAAGAATCTAAAAAGGAGTCACCTTCTTGTAGACAGATTCAATGGGGCATCCAGAGTTGATGTCCACAAAATCAACCTCTGTGTGGTTGTTGATGAGCTCTGCACACTGAGTCATTGTGTCGGGGAAGCAGCCCTCCACCTGGAAACACAAGGTGGACTTGAGAACTGGGGTTATCATTAAGGATCTCCTCTTTGAGGAGAAGCAAAGTCTGGAGGCTGTATTCCTGTGACGATATTACCTGAACACCGAAGACATCTTCACTTTCGTGCCGCTTCAAGAGGTCCCACTCTGAGTCCTCACCCTGCAGCACGTCCGTACACATGACCATCGCAGTACATGTGAGGTCTGCTCCAAAGCGCTTACAAACACGACGGAAAGGCAGATTTCCACACTGAAGAAAGAGAAGGAATCACGTCACCTTACTTCATATGCATTTATAGAACTTGGAATATCGCCGGATCTCAAAAGAGCATTTTTAATTCATGGTAACAAATGGTTTGGTCGCATTCCAACAAAAATAATAAGTCAAACTTCAGCTTTGGTTTGTTGGCACTTACAGTTGTTAGAGGAGCAAGGTAGAGCTTATCTTTGAAGTCCACCTTCAACAGAGACAGAGAAAGTCGCTTCAACATTCATTGTTTTCACTAGTCCATAAATTTAGTATGAGGTTCATTCATTAGAGGAAATTGGACTACGTGCTCTCCTTACGAACAAATTTAACATTAGTTGACATATGATTGTAATAAATTATTATTTCAGGGAGCAGAAAGAAACCTGTCTCTTTTCACATGGACGCAATTTGATGATGTCTGCATCAGTCAGTGGACCAATGGTCTTCACTGGAGGCTGTTTATTAGAGCTGGCCTGTATCTGTTACAAATCACATCAGTGTGAATACTTATAAAACACCAGGTGAGCCATCAGAATCATCTGTACACACAATTAAGAGGTGCAGCGCAGGGTTAAAGTCCGTACCTGTAATTGTGCTTCAGTCGACACCTGTTGATCCCCTCCTGTTGGATCTGCACAAGCATCACCTACATATGAACAAAGAACAGAATAAAGGAAAGACATTTACAATAAAAGCATGTTTACTCACAAAAAAAACAAATCACAAAATAATCACACTCACATAAAATCCAAAGGAGATTCACACAAAAAGGTATTTACATTCAGACAAAACACATAATAGTAGGAATATAAACAGGAAATGTATTTGAATACGTAGATAAAGAAATAGCGTTTTAATCAAGAAGAAGAAATCAAGGTCTAAATTAATGCTCTATGAAGTGTCATCCATTCATCCCTTTGCGATCGGCTGTAGATGAGACCATCGTAATCGCTTCATCTACAGCTGCTTATCTGCCTTGTGGCTCGCGGGTCAGTTGATTGCTGATTACTGCACTCATATCTGTGAATGTATGATTTCAAACCAGTCAGGCTGATTTGAACACATGATGAGAGCAGAACTGAGCGGGGACATGAAAGAATATAAATGATATCCCTAAAGGACATTCTTATTGACACAAGTTAAATATTCATAAGTTCCTCATGTGAATCTATCAAGATTCTTTGGGCGTCTCACCGTTCCCCCGCTGTTCTCTCTTGTCTCCTTTGTCTGAAAGTGTTTTGAGATATTCTGCTGACATCTTGAAGGACACTGAATGTTTCCTCAGTCGAATCTGGAGGTCTTTACTGAGGCTGTTCTTCACCACGATCCTACCCTCGTAGGCCTTCATTAGTTCGGCGTTCTCCATGGTTTTGAAGTCAGGTGTAGTATGTGCTTTAGCAAAGCGGCAGGAAAGACCATAAGTGCATTTTCCAAATGTGTCGTAGAGGTAGCAGCTTTCCCCGATGTCAGCTGGCTTTGTGGCCAGATAATCAGCAATGTTATGATGAAAATGACATTTGTCTCCATAGGAACAAACTCTGTTGTCCTGAAAATGAAAAAAAATAATTAACTGATGGAGTATATGGAGTAAAAATCAGCTTACATGGATTTTTTGAAAGTCCGGTTACATTTTTATACCTGAACAACTGAGAGACACAGCCGTTCTTCATTGTTGTTTGGAGGTTCAACAGACGTCTCCCCAGTTTTGTCATTTCCACCAGCCTTTGCTTCATTTTGTCGCTGCCATTCTGAGTCTACGAAGTCACAAAATTTCTCTTTGGTTGTAAGGAACCTGAAAAAGAATGATAATCCTCCTGTCACACCCCACTTCCTGCCAAGATGGACAGGAAGTCCATGCTTCTCTGCTGGGAACTTGAAGTGCTGTCCAAGTATTTCACATTTTCTATAATTACTTACTCTGATTTGATGGCAGCTTCATCCTTTACGGCCACATCTGTCCTCTTTTCAACTTGTTTTTCCGCTGGTTGATCCATCACACATTAACAGACTTTATCTGATCCTTTTTATGAAAGATGTTGATAAAGAAGTCAATTGTTTGGGTGTAGCTTGAGTCCCAGCAACTATTTCTTCATCTTGTTTCTCTCATTCATGCTTCCTTTTTTCTCGCCTCTTGAATAAGGGCTCATCTGAGACCTCATGCGTCTCAGTTTATTGTCTTGACTTGATGTGGATGGATCTCTTGTCTTATTTGGCCTCACTTTCATTTGCACTTATCCTTCCTCTACTTTTCAAATTGTTTGGCAAGGATTTGCTTATTCTGGATTTGTGAGCATCAAGTGATTTCCTCCTCCGGCAGAGCATATAAATGGACTCTTAGTTTACTTGCTTATTTGCTTTTGGCAAGGTTAAAACTCTCTCTGTGGTATATTGGGAATAAGTGTGTATTAGAAAGAAGGTAGAAGCGAACATTCCAAATATGTGAGTGTGTCTGATATGTATGTGTTTTTACGGGTGTGTGGAATCTATGGGTGTGTATGTCTGTATGTATGTAAGTGTTCAGATTAAACATGAACAAAACACAAACTCCAAACATCACAAAATGACATTTTATTTATTTATTGTTCATTTATTTTTAACCATTTTTTGTTACTTGTTAATTCTAAACGATTCTTAGCCATTTAAAGCCAAATATATAATATTTCATGCACTTGACTTTTTGGGATTTTTAAACTTCCACATTTTAAATTTGATATTTTTCCTGAAAAAAACCTGATGTATATAATCAGACCACATGCGTCTATAAGTTCCATGTGTAAAAAAATTCAGATTTAATTTTTGTTGATTACATTTTTTTGTAGAATTAATGTATCAATTAATTATACATATTAATGCTCACATACGAAAGTTTATGCCTTTTTTTGTGAAGAATTTGTCATTCCGTAAAGACCTTATTTTCCAAAGATTAAATTTTTCTGGCAGCTTTTTCATCGGCCAAGCTTTAAAGGTTTAAGTTGTGTTTTTTTGGTCTTTTTTTACTGTCCAGGCTTGAAATCTACCCTTTTTTATGATTTTTTTCACCGGGACTCTGCTCATTTTACAACACATGATCTGTTTTTTCTTGGGTTGGGCAACCGTATATTAATAAACTTATCTTAACAGCAAAAGTTGCACCCCACACTGAGAATATCCAGTAAATACCTTACCTTTGGTTGGTGGCCACTGGCTTTCTGGAGCTGGAAATTCACTCCTCTTCACCTCACAAGTCTGAACGATTTGTTGAAACCCAAAATTTACTTATTGCACCAAATTTGATAACAAAATCATTCAGAAAAGAGAATTTGAAGAATGAGATGTTTTTAATCATTCAGAGGACATGAGGTAAAGACTGGATTTTTGCCTTCACTAAACTTTTATCACTGACATTACTTCTTGTGAATCATTAATGATAAATATAAGTGGGTAAATAACGTATGAACCAATCCTGAGTGTGCTGCTAGCAAGCTGCTTTGTCCATAAACTAATAATATGTCTCTCTAAAAGGACTTATCCTAACCTTTGGACATTGCAAATTTATTTGAGGTTTTCTAATTCACGTTGGACTTTTGTACTGCAAAACATTACAAAGTAAAGACTTAATCATAAGATGAAATAAAATATATGTTTATACCCAGGATGTGATTAAAAAACAAAAATCATGAAAAAAAACCAGGCTTGATATTATTTTTTAGGTTAATGTCAGCTCTATGAGTCCAAATTCCTAAAAGTTGAACATTCACATTTAATACAAACTGAAAAAGACATTAAACATTTATTTTACTGTGCCGGCCACAATGTGGAAGATGAAGATGATGAAGATGGTCTAATTAGGCTTAAGGACCATGGATAAGGAACGATCACGCAACATGGCAAGAGGATTTACCTGTAATGTGTAACATTAGCACCCCAAAAATTCAAATTTCAAGTCATGTCATGTCCCATCCCCCCTCCAACAAATTACACACTGATTATATGAAATTTATTGGGTGCTTGACTTACGCTAGCATTTAATATTTAAGAATTTAATTGTAAGATGTGATTACAGAACTTTGCCATCATATAAACAATTTGCTGTCACACTCCTTTGTGACCTTTTGTGGTAACCATCCACACTTCCAGCATCAGATTATATCATATCGTGTCCTCAGATGCCGGTTGACCGAGTGCACCCTGGGTAAATTCCAACACAGTTCAATGTAGTTGGTTTGCTTTTATTGAACAGTTTATCTGCAGACATTTGTTAGCCTCAGGTCGTCTCCTGTTTACTTGTGACTTAATTATTTGTCATAAAATGATTTTTGTGACCAAGACTGATATACCAAAAAGAAATGTATTACTGTATACAGTACATACTAAATAGTTTCATATTGTTTTTGTTTGTCTCATATGGATTTTACTTGTTATTTAGATTGTTTTATAGGTTCCTTTTATAGGTTCCTCTGTGGTATTAATAAAGTCCTGACTGTCTGTCTATGAAGTAGCGACACTCAAGAAGTACAATGCCTTGTTTTGTGTTTGAATCCATGTAGTTAGCTCTGTCCTGATCCATTTGTTGTGGTTGACTTGGTAAAGTTGCCTGGGTAACTGCTGACACAATACTCCTTCATTTCATGAATAATTTAGAAAACTCAGAAACTTTCAAATGCTCAGTGGTTCCTGTTGACGCTGGTGCACAAGCGTCGGGTGTTGACAGGTGGGACCAACTTGGTGAGAATGTCCAAAAGAAGATGGGTAGAATTCAAAATCTGCCAAACAATAAGCTGTTCAGCTCCTGTCAGCGGAAGGCAAAGAGCATCTTCTCCTGCTGCAGCTGGTGAGTTTTCACTTTTATTAAGTAGGCTTAAGTTTGTTGAAATACGTAATCGGAATGGTTTCAATAGCAGAGTCATTCTTTTAACAAACCAAGTTGGAATACAAGATGGCGGCTGTGCCTACAAGTACTTTTATTGAAAGATACTATTACATTAACTTTTGCCAATTTATTACTACCACTAACGCTTAAATTTAGAATTGTCTAGTTTGTAGACCTTGAGGTTTCAGCAGCCATAGGTTGAGTTTACTTTTCATAAATACACATTATACAAGCTGATTTTCTTTTATTCATGATATATGCAGAAAATATATTTTCAAATTTAGATGAGCAAAGAAAACGGTCATAAATTCTGCATTCTGCATCTATATTCGGAAAAATGACTGAACACATACAGGGAATGTCTTCAGTAACAGATATTTGTTCCAATGATCTATAAAAAGATTGGTTTCACATGAAGGCTGTACTTTAATTGGGTCCATCCTGTCTTTAATCACCCCCATCTGTCTGAGAACCTGATGCCAATCTCTTGAGTTACCTGCTGTCCCATTCTCTAAAGGAAGCTCATGTGTTTCTGATTACAGTACAATGAAGATCCATCTCTGCTGTTTGAAATCTGCTCAGAATAGCACATGCATGCTTTAAAATGTGAAAAAATTACTGTGAAAAACTTCAAAAGTAAATTAAAAGGGGTCTTAAAAATTAAAAATCTCATTTGGGATACACTCCAGTGATCTGTCTTCCTGTTACCATAGAAACTGAGCAGATGTATTAAGTAGGGTAGAGAGACATATAATGTCGTAAAATGCATAACAATATAAAACCCGTACAGAATGTTGGATGTGTGTTGGCATGAGTTTTCCATCTTTATATTGCCTCCTCATTTTTATACAAAATACAAACGTTTGTGTTTCATATGATAAATATTGTTTAGTTAAAAGACCTTATACGTGACAGTACATTCGTGTATTTTTGATGCGTCTTTATATTTGAACTTAAAATATCCCGCTGTTAGACATCTATTTCGCTTCACTATAGATTTTCAAACTTTGATTTTATATTCCTTGGTATTCTTTCTTTATCTGAGGTAAATATCACACGATAAATGTCACGATTATCATCAAAGCTATTGATTCTAAATAACTGGAAACTTAACAATCGCGATATTTCGGACAGCACGGGAAGGCAACACGAGCGGAATGCGAGGGGCGTGGTTTTAAAGAGGACGTCAACATAGTTGGGTCTCATGTTTACGTGGAAAACATGGCGGCGGACTATCCACAAGGAGACAGCACTTAGTAAACGCTCGGGAAGTGTGAGGCAGCAAGCTGGAAGCCACATGAAAGCCACACCGTTATTTTTCAGATTTTAAACGTTGATATTCGCATGAAGCAGCCTTCCTCTTGTTTTAGCTACAGGGACCGCGGTGATGGAAGACGAGGAGCGGCAAAAGAAGCTGGAGGCCGGCAAAGCAAAGGTAAGGATTCCTAGTTTTTGGCGTTAGCAGCACTCTGACACTGCTAAAATTACTATAAAGTAGTAAATTGATGTAATTGACAACTCATTTTCTCACAACTGGGTCTGTCAGCTGTTTTTTACTCCCCCCCCCCCCACTCCTTGTCTTCGTAACCCCCTGTCAGCTGTCAGTCCCAGGAAGCACGCGTCCGCCCAGCGGTGACATCCGGGGGTCGGCTGGCACAGGTGCTAGCTAGCCGCCGCTAACCCCGAACTCCTTTGTCATGCTGGCTGTCCGACAGCACTCCTCTGTTCCACGAATATCACTGTGAAACCGAACTGTAGGAGTCTGCTCATTCATGCTAATTACATTGTCAAGCTGTCAGGTCTTTTTCATCCAAACGCTTGTAAATGAAACACCCAACAGAGGAGAGGCTGACAGGCTGGTGGAACAGGAATTACAGGACATTAGCTGCAGCAAACTGTCCCACATGCGAGCTCAGCTGCTCTCATTAACGAGCAGCAGCATCACTGAGGTCAGGACGACTCCTTCCCCCTGCATATTGTAATGCTGTGTGGCTACAAAACCACCTAATTTATCCTTCTAATTAACTGGTCTTATTATTTACTTATTTAACCCACACATGTTAACATTTTTCAATAAGATAATGGACAATGCAACTGGCAATTTGCTTGGTTTTCTAATTTATTATTGTATAACCTTGCAGCATTGATTTGTACGGATACACCAATCTCTGGTGTGAGTTTCATGCTTGTGCGCAAGGATATTTGATGCCATATGACCAATAAAAAGCATAAAAGCTTCTATTCATCAAATAGATAAATAAATGATGACAACACACCAGGCAATGGAGAGGAATTATCAGCAAATAAAACAAGTTTGTGGGTTTTTATTCTTGATTGCCTTATCTTGGCACAAACTTGGTGTCACATATCACCCACATTATAACATCAACCAGGCAAAGTTTTGGTTTTAATCATGAGAATTTTGGCTTGAAAAGTCTCATTAGACTCATTGAGAGACGTTTATTGTGGTGTTTGGTGACCATTTTTCACTATAGGACACTTTCTAGATGTGGCGCTCTGGCTTTTAAGCTAGTGGGGTGGAACAATTGATGAGAAACACCATCTCTGTAGTTCTGGTGGTGGTTTTTTTGGTGTATAAAAGACATCTCTGTACTGGAGGAGGATATGAATGCTGTGTTTCTTTCTTATGCCACCATGACCTCAGGGGAGAAGCTTCACAAGATCCTTCACAGCTCATTGGTGATGTTTAACAGGGGTACTCAGTTTGTCCTAACGATCTCACAGAATCAAACTGGATCCTCCGAAATATCACACATTTTCTTTGAACAAAGTTGAGCCCATGTCTATCTGTTCTACCTTTTCTCTCAAAATGTGATCATAAATTAATTTTGGTAATAGTGCAAAGGATACTGTGATGCGGCCTGGAAATCCGCTGCAATTTTACAGTTTGTAGAAGTCAAAACCAGCGATTGTTCCTCGGTAACGTTTGGTTTGGTCATGTTGAAGTTTAAATGAAGGGAGACTGTCAAAACCATCTCTATTTTTTGTGTTGCTTGTTTGAAATGCCCCAATCCACAATGTGCTGAATCATACCAGACAATAGGACAAGCCTAAACTGTGGACAATTGTTGTTGGGTCATCGTTAAGCCATTAGCCATTGATGGATTGATAATTCACTTTTAAAATATCAGCATGTGCATCACCAGCATGGAGTCACTCATGCTATAGTCTTGGCTCGGATCTCCAGTTCCATAATAAAGATTTTATTGATTTTTCTTTAGGTCAAAGGAATTGATGGACTTGGGGAAGAAATAACCTTACATATCTTGTCAATTTTTCCTTTGTGCTTTTTAAAATCTTGTTTCCAAATCAGCCTCTCTGTCCGTCTGATCTGAAAAATGGTAATCTTCAATGAAACCCATTTATCTTCTAGCATTTTCAAAATTAGCCTGACCCACTCGCAGTGAGGACACTGCAGTGGTTTTAATTTAGCCCGAGGGGTCAACACATCTTAGGTTGGGGAGCTTGTCTGTTTATGTGCGTTTGAAAGTGAGTCACTAAGTTTACTCTCTGCTATGATGACAGATGAGTGAGATATATTCAACCCAAATGACAAAATCATTGTGTAACACAACCACTTTGAACAATGCACCTGCAGTTAGCAAGTGGCTTTCCAGGCTGGCATCCTAAAGGTCAATGTCAGGTTTATCGACTTAGTTTGGTCTGCATGGTTAATCCCTTAGGTGACCAATCCAAGGGATTGATGTACAGTACCTTGTATAGGTCTGTATGATGAGCAGGCCTCACTGTCACGCAGTGTGTTTATTGGTTTGGTAATGAAAAAGGCTAAATAAACATCATTAATGCTAGTTTTTATCACCATCAGGTGTGTGAATATATGACAAGTATGTTTGAAGCTCTTCTAATTTCTGTGTGGCACGTAATGGGATTACCAGGAGATTAATTGATTGTGAAAGTCTTAGCAGCTGTCCAGGTTTAATTAGCAGCATCCGGTTTGATGACTGAACCAACTTTCTGTACATGTCACATCATCCAGAAGCTTGTTTTCTGACTGAAGGTAGCCCTTTTCACCTCTTTGATATTTATAGAAAGTTGTTAACGATACCTGTCACATGGTGCGACTCATCAAATCTTAGCTATTTTAGATGGATATCTTGAATTACATTTAGATATCATACCATACTTTTGAAATTAAACCTTTTTTTGAATGGGAAAACTGTAAAATATATCACAACATAACCAATCATTTATTCATAATTGTAAAGATTAATTTAAGATTGAAATGTAACATTTGAATATATTCACATTAGAATGCTTCATGCAGCTTCTATGACTTCATTTCTTTGATGTCATGCATTTCAGATGAGTGCTCCACTTTAGCAGCTCATATAGTTGTGAGTTTAAGGATGCTTGACTCTCATCATGGCGGGGATGTGTCAAAGCAAAGGCAGACAAAATCACGAGTGTAGCTAAGAGGGTGGATTGACAGTCTGCAGATTAAACTGAACCAGATTGCAATTTTCATTGCCTGTGTGTGTCAAAGATGAGAATCAGAATGTCCTGCTGAGTGTCTTTCCACTCGCCTTTCAAAGCAGTCTGAGCGGCGTGAAGAGGCAGGAGTCGCCTTCTTTATTGGCCACTTTCATTTTATTGTCTGTGAATTTCAATTAAAGTTGCTTCTGTGTTTGGAGTGATTTCACTCAGTGCCTCACCCACAGCACACATTAACTCTGTTGACTACTAGTTTGAAAGTGTGTGTATGACTAACGCAATGTCATTGATGCATGACAGTTTCCACCGCACTGTTTTCTTAATGCTTTTGTGTTTTTTTGTCTTAGAAATTATACAAAACCGGTCATGTCCTGGACGTTCAACCTCAGCTGAGCTAACATGCTCTTTCATTTTGTTAAAATACTTTTATTAAACTCCTGCATTCAGTATTCTTTTGCCGAAGATTAAATATACACTTTAAGAAGGTCATTTTTCAATATCAGCTGACGTTGAACTGTTCATGATCAGATTTGTGCTTCACACAGGTTTCCCAGGCGTGTTTAAATTCTGGTTAAATTATGTCACACTTGATTTTAGATTCATATGTGCAAACATTGCCACCAGAGGTGATGCGAGTGGACAACATGTTGATTGTGATGTTTCCAATATTCATGCAGACTCGTCAAACTATATAAACACCTTTTTGGAAGTGATTTTTTTGTGGCTCCGTCTTCTACAGTTACACCAGGTTGTGACTGTAATGTAGTGTTGTTGATGCGTTTAGTCAGCTTAGTCCAAATAGAAGCCTGTGTAAATAAATATGTCTGTGTAAATGATTTCAGACAGCAGATGGTGATACACCTACGTAGTTTCTGCTTTCCCAGATGGTGATATGGCTACTCAGGCAACCGTGCTCCATATGCTCGACCGATGCTCTTCTCTGCCCGGCCAAATAGGGCATCCGACGATGATAATCCGCTCAAACAAACACCGGGGTTTCTGAGACTTTTCCAGACCGCAGGGTGATCTCTACTGGCTTCATATTCAGCACCGGTTCTGATGTGT